>NW_019174272.1:645654-840262 GCF_002260705.1 Seriola dumerili | reverse complement strand
CCGCCCCCCCCCCCCCCCCAGCACAGGCATTGCGCCCAGCTAGCAGAGCTGGCCGCCCGGCGGGAATTTTTTACTCACCAGGTCCTGCAGCGTGTAGCTCATCAGTTTCTTCTGCAGGGCTTCTACCAGAGCCATCTCAACAGACTCAGTCTCGTACTGGGCCTGACAGTTGGAGCAGAACCACTGAGGCAAGACAGACCCATCCTGAGGAGAGGAAAACACAGTTTATATCATTTAGATTTCTTCTGGAA
This sequence comes from Seriola dumerili, assembly GCF_002260705.1. NCBI lineage: Eukaryota > Metazoa > Chordata > Actinopteri > Carangiformes > Carangidae > Seriola > Seriola dumerili. The sequence goes on along the minus strand of NW_019174272.1, from coordinate 840,011 downwards.
TTGAAATACAATTTAATAAAGCAGCTTCAAACAGGAGGGATATTAGTGTTGTTATCATCAGGTGCTACTCTTCTTTTGCTCAGCTCTTACCTGTGCCACAGATGGGTCCTTGCAGAGGTCGAGGTCACGACAGAAATTGCACTGGTGGCAGATGACTTCCGGTAGGATGTAGGAGTTACAGGGGTCACGGAACTGGGCGTCCTCCGAAAACTCTCCAACGTCCACGAGACGCAGGAGGTCTCTCTTGAGCTTGTTCACCTGGTTCACTATGTTGGCGTCCAGTGAAAGGACCTGAGGGGGGAAAAGACAGTGAGAAATCTGCATCAGTTGCAAATCCTGCAAAATCAGCGTGGCAAAGTGTGACAAAGGGAAAAATCATGACTACATACAACACCAGCCCCTGACGTGTACTACCAGTCATGTGGCATTTAGGTGTATACCTGGCAAACATATTTAATAAACTCCAGTGCTGGGTTGTTGAGTGGCAGGTGGGATCCAGGCAGGACGGGGAACATCTCTGAGGGCTGGGTCACACTCCTGGTGCCCGTCACCTTCTTCTGGATTTTTTGAGTGATGGTGAAAAAGTTCTGTGTCAGCTCACTTGACACATATTCCTGGGAGAAGGAGATCATTCCTGTGCCAGAGTTAAAAAAAAAAAAAAAACACACCTGAGAGGAAATCTATCTAAATATGATTAAAAACTCCCCATTAATGATTCAAGTGTAACAGACACTAGTCTGTAGTGACTCTAATGTGAGTAATGTGACGTTCCTGAGAGACACAAGTTAAGTCTTTAGTAACTAAAGCGGCTTCCCAAACAGCATCTTACCAGGAAGAGCACTCAAGTCTCCCACTGCCTGCTGGGAAGCCTGGCTGCCTCCACGTCTCTTGACTGGTGTTGCTCCAGGAGCGTTACGTCTCAGCTCCTCTTTCATGCTGTGGTAGACTGCTGCAATGTAGGCTGGGGTGGAAGAGATGTGTGCGTAAGAGTTGGCAGAGAGAAAAGCAAATAAAAAGCACATAAGCTGTTTTGTGTAGATTATTTTTTTACCTGAGACAATCATGAGGAAGTATTTCTGACAGGAGGCAGTTTGGGGTAGATACTGCATGATGTTCCAGTTGCTCTCAATCAGCTCCTCCACCTCATCCGTCTCTCCATCACCATCCTCTTCCTCAACGTCGGCCTCATCCTCATCCTCATCTTCGCTGCCATCCTCATCGCCGTCACCTCGTCTGTTTTTCTTCTGTTTGGTTCCTTCCTAAAAATGCCCATATGGGGGGGGTTGGGGGTGGGTCTCAGTATTCAGCTTGATAAACTTTAATTAAAGCAAATAAACAGTAAGGCAGAAGTTTCAGTGTGAGGTACCTCTCCATACAAGAGGCTGGAGGGCAGTTTGCCCTTCACACCACCGTAGTTGGCGGGGTCCATCCACAGCAGGAACTCCCAGCATCGGGAGAAGGACAAGGACAAAGAGTGGAAGATTTCTCTGGAGTGGATGCTTGAAGAAGAGAAGTTAGGGAGGAGATTTGTCAGGTATTGGATCAACTTAGAATATGATAGAGAGAATGAAAAGATTTTTTTTTTTTTTTTTTTCAAATCTCTTTTGGATCTTAATATTAAGAATGTAATATGTAAGTAATGGCTACTGTGCTTTCAAGCGGAAATGTTCAGAAATATTGACCAACAACTGAACTGTTAAATGTATTGTTGTTTGTTCGAAGACCAGAAAAACATTTGGAGGTAGCCACAATAATAATGCAAAACCCAGAGATATTTCACTTCTGTATTACAGTATTGGTTTTATTCTTTTATACATTGTATCATAACTTAACTATTTTGTTTTTCTCCTGTGAGTATAATGGGCAGTGCACCTCTTTTAAGTTTTCTTAATAGGAACCACAACACATTCTCTGGCAAACATCAAACTGGTCAAATGGATGATTAGTACTGAAGACAGAAACAACCCCTTTTTTATTGGCTCAGCTGTTACCTTACTGAGCAGTCTGTTAATACATAGTTCTTTAAAAATTGAATGCAGGTACTGCATTTAACAATTTTTAAATCAGTGTATCTACATATGCATAGATTTATGTCAAATAATAAATTAGAGCTTGGGGAATGAATAAATGTAGAGATTTAGTGATAATATCCCTTTACAATGCAAGGTCTTGCAGAGACGTGGGTGCAGAGAGTGAATGTCTGACCTGTTGGTGATGTATTCTACGTAGCCGATGGCATTATCTATCCTCCGTTTTTTCGTACACAGGATGATCCTGTTGAAGTTTCCATACACCACAGTTGAGCCAAGACGTTTGAACTCTGCAACCAACCTGACAGCAAAGTGAGGGAACGATTAATGGAGGGACAGGACACTGTAAGTGTAACTGTAAGTTATGCATTTAACAGAAGGTCTGGATAAATCAGTGCAAGAAAAAAAGATGAGAGCAAACCAGACATTAATAATACACTGAACACAAAAGATGGACCAAAAATGTCCAATTGTTTTCATCACTATATTTAATTGCAACAACTAATTTTATTAAAGCGCTTTGTTGAGTGCAGGGACACAGCTGATTTCCAAAAAAGCTTGAGCATGTCACCAAATGATGGGAACAGAGCTACCTTGAGATTATTGTACAAAAAAAAATAAACCAGAGAGATTTAACCATTGTTTCAAAAACAAAGACTAAATACATGACTAAATAAATGACAGATGGTTGCTGTAGTGTGGAGAATGATGTTGAACTCACTGTAGAAACACCTTCTTCATCATGTTGTGCAGGGTGCGGTGCAGTGCGGGGTCATAGAGCAGAGAGCTCGGTGAGCGCAGCCAGCGGTAGAAGTGCATCACCTGGTTGTCTGCATACACATTGTGGTACTGAGTGATCTCCCTGACCCATCCAACCACCATGCTCTTCAAGATCCTGCTCATACACCACAGAGGAAACAGTAAGATGAGCAAACAATGAGGAACATAATTAAAAACACACCGCCAATTTAGGTCATTATGTGTAGGTGTAGGGTTAAAACAGCCATGTACATCAGATGTTCACACACCTGAAGGTGTTGGAGCAGAGAGCTGTCTCATCGTAGCTAGCGAGAGCGGTCGCGCCCTGGTTTCCTGACATCATGTCCTCCAACGAGGCCTGCTGGATCACATCAAAACTGACGCCCAGACTGGCTCCGCCCTCCATGTCATTGACATGCTGTGACTGGAGGATGGTGTTCACCGCCAGGCTCTGCAGGTCCATCTCCACACACACTGAAGGAAGGAGGATAATCCATAAACGTAGAGAAAGACAATTCAAAAACGACTTGCTCTATGATCTTTTGCTTTTTCCTGTGCGAGTTCCTGGTGTTCATGTACCTGTGGAATAGCATCCTTGAGCGTTGATCTCCACAGAGCTCCTGTCATCACTTTCCATGACCAGGCGGCTGTCATCAGCCTCTTTTCCTCCGAGGTCGGGTCTGGCCGTGGGTGAAAGCCACAGCAGGTGGTTGTGTTTCCGTAGATGTCTTGCCAGGAACAAGTCTGAACCAAAGATGGACACATCCTGAGGCAAGTTCCCCACAGGTAAGTGGTAATACCTGAAGGCGAGAGACATTATGTGAGTATTAAAAGCTCACATTTCATGCAACAAAATGCTGTCAATAAACTAACTAGTGACTGAAAATACACTTTGGCAGAAGCTGCAGCTACAAAAAGAGCATGTTAAGACAGACCTCTGACTAAAACTAAAAATTAAATAAAAAATAAAAAAGGATTCACAGAGAGTATGTAGTTTGTACCTGGCCATGTCAAAAGCCTGCGACAGGCAGCTGTCCAGGTTGAGGTAGTGGCGGATCATGCGCCGGGCACCGTGGCGTTGCCAATCCAGCACGTTATAGCTGATCTCATCAGCCACATGTACTGGAACGACCGGGAACTCCGCAAGCACCGGCATCCCTGCCGCCAATCGTCGCAACTCCCAGTTTGACTGCACAGCGATGAGGGTGGGCCCACGACGCTCCTCCTGTAAACAGCGGCAGACACAGCAGACGCTCGACAGTTTAGTCACATGAAAATAATTAGTAATGTCCCTGCATTTAATGTATTACAGGACGACAAAGTATTAAATAGGAACAGTGTATTTGACCTTGTAGTTTAGCAGTATGCGCTGCAGTGCACGGTAGATAGCCTTCACGTCGTTTTCAGCTCGGACCTCAAAGTTGTGTTTCTCTGGAGGCAGAAGCTCCTCTGTAGTCTTCTCTAGGAGGGCAGTGCGTTCAGCTGTGTAAAGGTTACTCAGGTTGGGCATCTGGTTGCTTCGAACCTCAGAAAAAAATAAAAAAGATAATTTAATGACAGACCTTAAGTGTTATTCTCTATAAACTGGGGAGGAATGTATTTTGATAATGGTGTTGAGAGGGAGAGTGAAATAACAACAGTACAGTAAGATTTGTGTTGTGAAATGAGAACACAAAGGCAGTGGAAGAAATAAAGAGTCGTGTTATTCTTACTGTGTCCAGGACAAAGATGCTGGCTTTACGCTGAGAGGGGATGAACAGGCCAAACAGAGCCTTGTGGCCCTGGCGGTGATGATACAAATACATGTGGCGAACACTCCCTGAGGAGAAAGCAAACGTAACAATAACATAACAATTATATAAAACTCGTAACATAGAACAAAATCCATGGTCCTGCCCAGGGGATCACAAAATCCTACTATGTAACACTGCGCTGTTCCACCAGAAAACTTAATCAAATAGTCCAACATTTATTTAGGTCTCTGTAAATATGTGTTTCCACATGAGGGCGTCCAATCACAGATGTTTCATTTGAGAAGCTAAAAAACACCTCTAGATGGGCTGGCATGAAGCTGTGGCATCCAATTACAGCACTTAGAATAACATTTAGCTGAAAATAAAAAATCTGACCATGACAAATAATATAAAAATATGTCTATGGGTTAGAGGTAAAGAAAATGGTAAAAAAAAACAAAAAACAAAAGAAAAACTAAACTAAACTATAATCCCATTCGGATCCATTTTGACATCAATTCCAGACGACCAGTGTGTGAGACAGGGCTTACCGGGCTCCAAGTAGCTGAACTGGGCCAGAGACCTCATCTCCAAATGCTCCAGGTCGAAAGTGTCAGCCTCCCTGCCGGCCAGATCCCTCACAACATATTTATTGACCATACACACACATCCAAGCTGCACCAGAGCACGAAACAGCAAGGGGACCTGAAAGAGTGACAATCACAGTAACACTGCATCATTTATGCACTATTAGATAAACCCACTTCACATACGCATTATAAGTTATACTGGAGGTGTATATATATATATATATATGTATATATGATACCTGTGTTTCATAGACTCCTTCAATATCTGGTGCAGAGAGGTCTGCGTTGATCTCATTGATGTGCTCCTGGTACATGTCTTCTGGTACACAGTACTCATAAAGGTAGTACACAATGTTGGAGCGAGGCAGCATGCGGTTCACCTGAAGCCAAATGATTTAATGTTAAAATTTACAAGGTTCATTTATTATGACAGCACATACTTTCAAACTTTCAAAATCTATAGTCACTGCATTTTCTTTTTGCGTGCCTTTTTGTATGTGGCTCCCTCCTCTTGTTTTGGCACTTTCTGATTGACGTAGAAGACACGGGGGATGTTGAGCTTCATGCAGTGGAGGTCATTCCCAATCACAGCCCACAACTTGTACAGACCGGGGTGACTAGTCTCTGCAATCTGTGAGGAAGGTAGCAGGATATCACATCAGATAAGACTAGAATTCAGTGTCTAATATTCAACCATTTTCTATGGATCATATCAATTATTTCTTAAAGGACTAGAAGGTGGCGACAATAATATTCCACCTGCACAATTTGCCATGGCATGTCCAGGATGCTACGCGCTGTTCTGCGAAGGAAGCTTCCCAGGCCGGTGGTGGGGCCACCTCTGATCACTCCTCCACCTACAGGCTGAGCTTCCCCATCCAGCAGCCTCCTCCTCTTCTTTCTCTCCTTCCTCTGCCTCAGCTGCAGCTCCCACTTTTTCTTATGGTAGCGCAGCCACACAAGACGCTCCTCCTGTATGCAGACACAGTGGTTAAAATAAGATCCAATGTAAATGTAATATTTCTCGGGGAATGGTGGAACCAACGAGGGCTGAGTAGGAACCAGTACCCCGTGACACAACAGTCAAGACTCTGTGGTTCTTGCTGTTTTCCTACCCGTGTCTTTCCCATAGGTGGGGGCGGTCCCAGGATCTCTCTCCAGGACTGCGTGAGCTCCACATCCTGAGACTCCACCTGGCTGTCCTCTCCCTGAGAAGTCCGCTTCCGCTTGGTGCTTATGAGGATGGCCGGCTGCAGAGGTTTGGCCGGCATCCCAAAGTCCTCTATATCTGCGGCTTGGCCTGCTTGAAGAGGCTGATGGGCAACCTGAGAGAGAAGAGGTCATTTAGCGAAGTGTATAACGGGGTGTCAGAGTGGGTTAAAGAGCCTGACCTTCCACCAGAGGAAAGTCAGCTATATCACAGAATAGGTTAAAAAAAAAAAAAAAATCTCTAAACTACACAATAAATCCACAGACGGGAGCAGAGGAAACTTTCTGTGCTGACAGCTTGACAGGATATTTTGCTGTGAGGTGAACTTACCTGTCTCTTTCCCTCACTGGTGAACAGCTCACTAATTTTCTTTTGCTTGTAAATGTCATTTTTCTCCAGGAGTTTCTTGTGAAGCCAGTCGGGATGCCTCACTCTGGGTACTGGGTTCTTCACCTAATGATGAAATGAACCAACTAAAATTCAACTTCAAATAAATTTTGGAAATACTGAGACACACTAAATGCACTTTTTTTTTTTTTTTGTACCTGTTGCAGAGCTGCAGGGATGGTGATGATTTTCTGGATGGCACTACCCAACCTCTCTATGTAATAACTCCAGTCAAGTATCTGGAAAGGCCCACAACACAAACTGTAATGTCAGATGGAGCACACGAGCAAATTCACACAGGAAACCAAAGGCTTGTATCTGAGTGCATATGTTTCTAAAAAAGAACAAATAAAAACAAAACTCACAGAGCGGATGTCCAAGTCATGCAGGCTGGGCATCTTCAACCACTTACGAAGGAAATGTTTCTTGACACTGGGCTCTGCCTGGAAGATGGCCAGAGGAATGGCTCTGATGGAGAGAAACACAAATCAATCAGTGTCACACTAAAGGCTTTTACTTCTGGTAATATTACAAAGTGCTTCTTCTCAACAAACATTTAACATTGGGAAAACAATTCTAAGATCACTTTATTTGGTCCAGCTAACACCACAAAATCTATGCTCAGCATGCTGTGTTATGTTTGCTTTTGTTTATGGGGCGACCTGCTGAGGACGTCCCACATGGAGACCACACCAGCCACACACACCTCTGATCTGCCTCACCTTGAACCTGCACACACTGCTGTCTTTGATACACAAGGCTGAATGTGGACTCCCATAATGACTATAGGATTATTAAATGTTTACGTCTTAAGTAATATCCAATAGTATATGTATGTTTGTTTTCAGAGCTGTTGCCCCACCTTTCTGTGACAGGTGAACCCTCTGGTTTTCGGGAGATGACGTAGCGACAGCTCAGACCAGCATCTTTCACCATCTGGTCTCCCAGAAACTCAGCAAGTCTCTTCGCTGTGCTGATAGAAGTGGACTTCTGCTCTCCGTAGTCCTCCAGCTTTCTGGACATTGACCGATTCTCTGAAATCAGGTCAAACAGCTCCGCATCTGGCATGTTGGCAGCCTGGAAAACCAGTGAAATAAAGCTTTTTCTTTTTTTTTTCCTTTGTGAAGATGACAAGAACAGGAATCAACATTTTGACTGAGCTTTCTCCGCAAACACTACTGTGTTTTAACAAATTTGATAGGCGGCTGGTTAATCCAAGTTACTCAAAACACATCTGAAAGCATGATGTAAATATCTTGTAATACTAGAATGCCGTTTCATAACCTCCGTTCACAGATCTTTACCTTGCTGTATAGAACGTCCAGCCAGTAGTCGGCCACTTTGGCCACAGAGGCGTAGACCTCATCCAGAGTGGTACCTTTGAGGAAAGCCTCAAACACTGATGACTGGAAAATCTTAATGAGCTGGAGCTCTCCTCTTCTCTTCACTTCAAAACCCTTCAGCTCAGCAAGAGATCCATCTTCATTAAACACAGCGTACCTAAAACAAAGAGAGTTTTTTTTTAATAGTTTAATATGTTCCTAACCAGGAAGCTGATTCCCTAAATTTCTAAACAAATCATCCACTGGCCACAGGACTTATATGTTACATTTCCACTATTGTCATACCTTTTCTTCAGCTTCTTCCCTTCCTCTTTAGAGGCAGGGAGGATCATCGCCAGATACGGGCCGTCCACCTCGAAGAAGATGCTGTTCTCTGACCTGGTGGTGTAAGTGAGGGACGCGGGGTCGACGAGCTCGTGGTACTGGTCGTTGGTGAATCCCTCCTTCACCATGATGTTCAGCATGGCCCCTGGGTAGGAGATGGTCACCTTGGGCTTCTTCTCGTGACTCGTCTTCACCACAAAGTTCTCAGGAAAGGTGTTGGGGAGGACACACCAGATACCATCAGTGTCCAACTCAAGAGGCCTCCTGAGTCACAGAGAAGCAGAGGTGAAAAACGCATTTTTTTAGATTACGTGTTAGGAATTTCCTTGATTTCTTCTCCATGGCAACTTTACTGCATTTCAAGAGGCAACAATTAAAAATAAGACATAAAAACCATGCTGTCAGAGCTAGATTCATTCCTACATATTGACAGGAATCTGCTCATAAAACGTTGTTGAACAAATCAGTGGATCCATTCCTGTTTCTTTTGTGCTGACCTTGCACTCTCGCTGCCCTCGCTCTGACTGAGAAAATAATTATCAAATTATCAAATCACTCACCCTATTTGTTCGATAAGCTCTCTGGCCTGAGTGATGATGTTGGCTCCAGTGTAGCACACAATGCCAGCCATCTCCATGGAGTACCAGCGCGCCCTGATGGAAACACAAAGACGGAACCGACAACATCAGGTGCACAGTATAAGATGATATCGTATCATTTTATAAAACGACTAAAAAAAAAATCTCCTGAGGAAAACTGCACAGTAATTGACTCTTACCCTTTCCTCATGACGTAGCCATAGAAAGAGTTGAGAATACACTTGTGAGCCAGCTGAAGAGACTCGTACAGGATCTCCATGTTCTTGCAGCGCTTCGCCTCAGCGGCGTCTCCGCTGTCCTGAGCTGAGGACAGCTTCTTCTTCCACACCTTAACCAAAGGAGCATGAAAATAACTGCATTTAACAGGCAAGACAAGACAAGTTCAAGTGAAATGTGTTTAAAAATGAGTGAACTTGTGTGTGTGAACTGCAAATTGTGTGGGGATGATTATTATTGTCATTGCTAATGATACCAAAATGTACCTTGTGGAGTCCTTTGAATTCGTATCGCCGATCTCTGAAAGCTCTCACAGTGTCGACATAGAAGGAGTTTTCTCTCTGACAGATGGTGGTGACTCGTTCCTCCAGCCTGGTGACGTGTGTCTTCTTATAGGCTTTCTTACAGTAGTCTGTGACAAGGAACAGATAAATCAACTTTTGGTTCCCAGTACATTTGACCACTTATAATCATAACTAAAACCAAAGGAGCCAGACCGGCTCAGCGGAATTACTGAAAACCTTTATAAAAGGCTGGAAAAAAATTAAGTACCTGCCAAACGTTTCTTCTCATGTTTGGCCTGCTCCTCTCTGTTGAGGTTGTGGAAGGCCCGAGGCGGTCCGTTTGGGAACAGCGGCGGGAACTTCTCAGACTCGAGTTGTTGCTGGATACGGTGAAACTCACTGCGACTGGCGGGCACTGCAGATAGAGACAACAGATCACTTCATTACGTGTTATAAAGCTAGATAAGCCTTTAATATGACATTATGTTAACATTTAATTTCTTGGATAAAAATACTAATCCGAAGAGGTTATGAGGTGCTACTGTCTTAAGTCAACAACTTTCACAAATTGAACGAGTGTGATTAAAGTGAACGATGTTTTTAGAATTTTGTTCACATTTACAGAAAATAAAAACTCACAGCTATTTGGTCAGCAATTACAGTTTTGTGTCTTCTTGGATGCATCCATACCCACAGCAACACACAATAAACATATTAACTCACTGATTTCCCCTCTCCATTGCCAGGTCATCCTCCTCTGGCAGGTGGCTCCAGGCTTGTTAAAGTCACAGGCAGCACAAGTGGCTTCATCAACCATTGCAGATGGCTTTAAAAACAGAAAATAAAGTATTGAGTTTCATGCTTTACTATAACTTTTGCTCACTTTCATGTCTTTTGTTTTCTTTTTACCTGCAGGCGGTTGGTAAGAATGATGTTGGGGTACATCGCCCCAACGTCCAGATGGTAGATGAGGGGGCATTCGATCCTGTTTGGAACCTCCTTCAGGGAAGTCAGCTTCTTCTTTATCTCATCGCAGACCTGAGAAAACACCAGGCATGTTTTATATCTTCAAGCTGAGAATGCTGAGAACAGTTGGCACGACTTTTGAAAGGCACGACTTCACCAAAGGAAACAATGACAAATCAAACCTCATTAAAGTTTGTGACTTGCTCCAAGGGGATTTTCTCCTCTTCCTCAATGGCGTGGCGCATCGTCCTCTCTACTCTTTGCAGCAGGAAGTCGAATGCAGCTGGGTTCTGTCAACAGATCAGATGGAACCGTCACATTAAAAACATCACAGGAGTATGAAAGTATAACGTACAACTGTGACTGACTGTACCATTTTGAAACGGCAGGGGATGTCACTGCGAAACACTCCAGACTCCAGCGCCTCCACGTGGCCGCCCACATAGGTCTCAGAGTCCATGACGTGGCCGTCGTCTGTCAGTTTGTTGAAGACCTGCTCCTGCTTGTTGGGGAAGACGATGTTGGCGTGGAAGGCCTGCACCATGAGCAAGGCCTCACACAGAGTCCCCGAACCTTTACGCAGCACCTGGTAACAGATGGACATACAGATGAGTAACTATCAAGATGCATGTTACTTTTCAGCATCTATTACAACAAACACAATAGACAAACCTCATCAGGCTCCATTGGGATGATGGTACACAGAGCGAAGATGAAGGGATGAACATATTTCATGTACAGGTAATACGTGGCCACAGCATCTGACACAGAGTAGGTTGCTAAAGTCTGACAGAAAGGTAGAAAAAGAAAAAAAGTCAATGAAATTGCAGCCACAATTCAAAACAATTTGCCTCCTTACTTCCAGAGCTGTAAAAACTGATGTCTATTTCTGTACCTGTGGCTCCTCTGTTGCCATACGGCACATCTCCTCTGGGTCCAGCTCCACTGGGTCGTAGCCCAATTTAGCTTTCGCTGCTGCCTTCAGATTATGACTTCCCACCGGCAGGTAGCTGTCTCTTTTTACCCACCTGCCACAGGAGAAACAGGTTGAAAGATGATTGAAATGAATAAACCTAAAGTTAGCCCTAAGGTGTATGTTTACATACACCATAATGATGTCATCATAACAGTGTCTGAGATGTGCAGACCTTAAACAGTCCATGTGGATGGCCTGACTGGACTTGTACTCGCCCTGGCTATCCTTCTGGAAACCAATCTCCCTGTGCATGCTCAGACCATGAAGGGCAGCCCGAGTCTCAACAAAAGGCCTTGAGGAAACAAAGCAGGAGAGGTGAAAGGTAAATATCGTAGAATATGAGTAATGCATGTGATCGTTTGATAGAAACAGCAAGACAACAGCTCACCAATCAAAGAAGTCTCCATTGTAAGTCACAAAGATGTTTGGCTTGGTTTCTTGAACGTGGTCAAACCACCTCTGAATGAGGGCCGCCTGCAGCCAAAGTCACGTTACCACATGTTATTGCACTGATGCAAAAATGGAGCATCACATTTCTAGGAATTAAATCATTTTCAAGTGCTTTAACATTTATTTACACTGTAGTATATTTACTATTATGCAGCTACACACCTCATCATCCTCATTGAAGACAGTGAAAGGCCCCTCGTACTCAGGTTTGGGAGTGAACTCAAAGTCCTCAATGTTCTCTGAGACGATCTCTCTGTTTGTGATTAGAAACCCCTTTAAAAAGAAAGGTAGGAAATGTAAGTAACAGTATTAACAGAAAATAAATAACATGAACTTTTAAAGTAAATAAAACTCACCTGTCCGTCTATCATGTAGGAGATCATCATAATCTGGTCTGTCTCTGCGTCTGGGAATTTCAGTGGAAGTTTGGTGGTCTCAATGTCAAAAGCCAAAACAACAGGGTCCTAAAAGAACATGAAACAATGTTTTATGGAAACTGTCACAGGTGAAGCCTTCAAGATAATTCTGACTAAATGACAGCTAAAGAACAAAATCCTCATACTGGTCGCTCCACAAGATCATCTCTCCGTACGATCTCTGGTGGGTAAGCGCTGCCTCTGTATCGAACATTGTACCAGTGAGCCTGACACATAAAGACAATAAAAGATAAGAACAGCCAGCACATGCATCTTAGAGGATTTCTTAAACACAGGAGTAACAGAAATCTGTCTTTACCACATGGATCTTCAGGTCGATGGACACTCGCACATGATAGGGCACGTCATACTCTCTCATGTCCACTATGTTGTCTAACTGGTCTGAAATACTCTTTGACATCCCGTCTTCATCTGCAGAGGTCACGTTGCCACCCGATAAGGCGCTGAAAAACCAACACAGGTATCCACAGATCAATATAAAAGTGGAAATAACTGAGTAAAGATGATAAAAAAAAGGTAATGTGATTGGTGGTTTGGTGATACCTTGATAACATTGAAGTGTAGGCATCATTGGACTGCTCCCTCTCTCTGTTTTTGCGTACTGCTGGGGCGATCTCACGCTTTACTTTGACAAGGTCGTCCACGGTGTTGAACGACAGCTTGATGTAGCTTCTCTTCAGTCCGACTAAATGGTTTGGCTGGGGAGAGCAGGACAAAACGTCAGCATCACTAATGGTCAATACTTTCCTATTCTGTAGTGCAAATTAACCCTGCAACTAATTATTATTTTCCATTAAACACTGTTAAAAGGACACTAAAAACAAAACTCTCACCAGGTCTAGATCCTCTTTTGGGAGAATTTCAAGCTTCGCCATCTTTCCTTGGAACTTCTTAGACAGGTATGAGATGACTTCTCTTTCACAGTTCTGGAAATACAGTTGTCTTCAGGGAAGGAGTTTGAGAACATGTTTACATGGCATGAGAACAAAATGACAGGCGGTAACTAACCTTTTTAGTGGCTATGTAAAAATATGGCTTGAAGGGGAGAGCCACCTGCAGACAGATTAAATATTAGGAGGAATATGTTAGCACAGTGGAAAAGGCGAGAGATTTGTTGCACATTTTTCATAATTATAATAACTGGACCCAGCTTGTAAAGCTGGTAACCAGTTTGAATAAGCTTCCTCACTGTCTCACAGCCCTGGGCTTTTTTTTCTCAAACACACCTTAAACCTATTTCCATCCTCCTGAATGAAATAAAAGTCCACAGCACTGATCATCCTCTTGTCTTCATCCAGGATCTCTGTCTACAAATATAAAAAAAACAGTATCATAGTTAGTGTCACTTCTCCTCCACTAGCACTTCCAAAAGGCCTGACGTTACACTGTGTGGACCTACAGGGTGCATGTTGATCAGCCAGCCCGTTTTCTCCCCCGGCTCCTTCATCCTGTCGAAGCCGAAGCGGGTGTCCATCTCGTCGGTGAACTGGCTGCGTTCCAGCCGCTTGAGAGCCGACATCGCGGATCCATCGTCCCTGGTTCAAACACACATGGTTCCTCTCTGTCATCCACTAACCTGCTTAAAAAGCGTTATCTGCTCTATTATGTATATGTCTAGACTCTAGAGTAAATGAAAGCAAGTGTGAAAAAATAACGTGAACTTACTGGTTTTCCTGATCTCCTCCACTCTGCCCTCGGTCCGCTCTGTACCGTCCACTGTTTTGCAGAACCATCTTTTATCGCGAGCTAAAGGCTACAACGAGGCCAGATAAATTAAATACCCGCTCAGTTTTTTATAAGTAAGTGAACATAGCCGCATTTGAAACAGATTTTTAAGTTATTTGTCTCCTACGTTTCTCTGTCACTGTCACTGACACTGGCTGTTTTCTTATTTTGGCGCGTTACTGCAGTTCCCGCGAGTGTTGCGCAGAGTGGAGGAAGAACGAAGATTGTTTATTCAACAGTTGAATCACTCAAACAGAAAATCCGGAGGATCTTTGAGGATGTTTATGCTGCGCTCACGCAGTGTCGGCATAATTGTAAGAACTAGAATTAATTTCTTTATTTTTCACCTATTTGATTGTACGTTATTGTTATACATTTATGTTTATTTATCTTCGATGTCCTTTTTTCTGTGTGTCCATGTGTATATTCCTGAACACTGTTATTGGTATTGTGTGTGAGCACAGTTTTTAAACACAGACCGATACATCTTGCACATACACGATCTTTTCTTCTTCCTAAGCCCCTCCCCCGCGTGTGTTTACTATCTCAGCGAGGAGGGGGTGAGGAGGTGAACAGTGGTGGTGGTAGTGGTGGGTTGCTGAGGTGCTCAGAGACTGGACTGGTGGTAGGTGGTTTTGACATTTGCTGCTGCTGGCATGACAATTGTTAAAAGCGTAAACAACGTTCAATTCACTTTAGTTGGAGTTTGAACTGTCGGTCGAGTTAAACAGACTGTGAAGAAATTGTTTTAATTCAAAATAACTGACTAATGTGAAGTTATGAAGAATACTCAGTGGTTTTCCTTTTGAGCTAGCTCGCTAGCCAAGTGTTGTTGCAGCAGCAACAACAACAACGCCAGAGCAATGCTGTCTTTTATCTGTTGTGGTGAGTGTAAGTTACATGTTTTTATAGTTAAATACCGCTTGTATTGTTCACTTTTACCATTTAAACCTCAGCTGCATCTCGCTGATACAAATGGACCTAGCGTTTAAGCTCTACAAGCAGCTTAGTTTTTCCTGTTGAGTGAAACATGGATTAATCTCTAGTTGTTCTCTCAGAACTGACCTGCGTTTAACATCCTGCTTTGCTTTGTAAGTCTTTTTTCTGTCATGCAGGTCGATAAGTTTTGTGAGAAAAGAACAGCACATGCATTTATGTATTTAGTTCAGTTTGCAGGTGATAAACCACATGTAGTCTGTTAACACTGTACGTTTGACAGTTGGTTGAGGTCAGCATGGAGCTAGTGTCATCACACTTTAATCTAATTTATCCTTTTTATGAATTAGTGGAATAACTTCCTTCTAATTTAAATTTGCATTATTAATTACTGGAAGTATTGATTGCTTATAAAGGAAACATTTGCAGTGCCTTTTAATAATATGACACAAAAAATACCATATGACATAAAAAATAATGTGCTTCATTTGGAAAGTGATTGCTCAGCCTTTCCTTTGTTTCTGTTAAGGCTCAAAGTCAAAGTGGCTGCGGAGGACAAATGCCTCCTTGTCTGCCTCTTTCACATGGGCTGCATATTAATTTATCTTTGGTTTTTATTTGATATGTGAACTTTGAATCACGTCAGGAATCTGTATTTGTTTCACATGGATTGCACATTGATAGGTGTTTTGATTTTACTTCTTGATTTGGGTGCCTCCAGATGCTCATTAATGCTGTTTATGTGGATGTTTTTGCCTCCTCCTCCTCAGCCTTCATTCCCTTAGTGTTGACCTTTACCCCATATGAAGCAGCCACACTTGGCTCTCATGTCAGCTGTTACAGACAGGCTGTTTATGGGACACTGGGTGGGACATGTAGCCTGCCAGGTCCTCCTGGCACAGTAACCTGCTTAGCTGTCTTGATTCATTGATTTGTAAGAATCACAGTCAAGAAGACTGAATATGACAAATTCTAATAATAGGTCATTATATGATTTTAATTGGTTTACTAAATATAAAAGACTCTTTGCACTTTAGTAGTATAGATGTTGTCCTCTTAGGATTGAACTGATATAAAAGTGAGAACTTCTGTCTGTTTTTTCTCTTTTTTCTAACCCACAGATCTTATCTCAAATTACCCAGAGTGCCCCTGTCCTGAGAGGGCTTCTGACCCTCACCTCAAGATAAATGTCCTTGTCCTTGAATAGTACACTGAGAGAAATGCTGTATACCAAAATGTTTTCTCAATTCACCTAACTCCAATGGCAAGGACAAAGAATTGAAAAAATCTGATAAAGATGCATATATTGGTCGATACTCATGCAAAGTATGTAATGATGACAGTTTTAAATAGGCTCACTCATATTAGCATATCAAACTATTACTTGATAATACGACATTACTGATATGTTTGCAATAAATTAATCTGGATCGATATATTGAGTTCTGCTTACAGTACTCTTGTTTTTTGTGTGGTCAAAAAGATATGCCATAGTTATCCTGCTCTTTTTAAAGAGTACTCACTGACTTAGTATTGTACTCCCATGACATTGTCAGACTCATGATGTGCATTTTACAAAAAAAAGTAATCCATACAGAAGAAGCAGAGATTTCATCTTTTTTTATTCAACACATTCTTCTTCCTCATCAAAACCTTACGCCTACATTACCCACAATACAGCTCAACTCAAGCCATTCGACAGATTTCGATGTGTTATTTTGAGCTGCTGGTCTCGAGCAGAGATGGGGAGCAGGCTACAGAGGTCTGGTTGTTTTCAAACTTGTAGTTTTCAGCCCAACCAATGCTGACTCAAGTGACATCACTTGAGGCAGTTTATCAGATTTTGCACAGCTCCCTCTGGAGCCACAAAAGTCTTTATGTAACCTTTATCACATATGCAGCAGTGGGACCTGTGAACAAATTTTGTGTAAATTGGATGGAGTTTCCCTTTAAGATGTGTAGATGTTATTTTCATCTCTGGTATAAATTATAATCATTGTTATTGTTCTTGTTGCAGTCACAGGAGGATGTCTGAATGCTCCCGTTCGCAGTTTTGGGATTAATCCTATGGATATTTTTGCTGCTGTGGAGGATTAATACCAAGACAGTAGCGATGCATGTGAAAGGAGAGGGATCTCTGTCTGGCTGTGGTCCCCCAGCAGCCAAGGAGGACATGTCTGCTACACACACTCCTCATCCAGACGAACATTTCCTGTCAACAGTACCCACTACCTCAACACACAATGAGAACGACAGTCCTCTGGCTAACTGTGCCTCTGCAGGTCTTGACGTCAAAACAGTGGACTCTGAGGCTCCACAGTCTTCCTCTGAAGTAAATTCAGAGCTGTCATCGTTGCCACCGGCCACCCAGAAAACTTACAAATCCAATGTGCCAATGTTCAGGTCAGGGCCCCAGGCAAGGGAACGCCTGAAGTTCATTCTTGGAGCATCAGAGGATAACTCCTCAGACGAGGAGCCTCTGGTCACCAAACCTCCAAGTGGTACATCTCAGCCTCCGAATTCCACCCTGAAAACTTCCCCTCAGCAGGCGTCCTCTGCAGTCCCGCAGTCCAGCTCCTCAGGCATCAAGTAAGTTTTTATTTAAGCAAATTTAATGTCAACTATCTAGGGCCTGGCCTTTTTTCAGCACTAGGTCATGTGACTATACATAGGTGAAATGCTTCTACTTGCCCTGTCTCCACGAGATGTGCATTATCACCTGACTGCATTATGTGTTATTGTCACATGCCAAACACCTCGGTTCTATTATTGGAACAAGAACTTCAGCCAGTGACTTTGAAACCTGTGGTGTGACTCCAGGTCACAACACAGCAAACAAAAACACTTAGAAATCCTTCACAAATGTTTTTTGCTCGTTTTTTTTGGTCACGGTTGGCATAGTTGAGTTATTTTTTAAACCCAGTGATGGTATACGATATGATGGAGGATCAGAGGATTTGTTTAGTGCACACAGCTACGTGTTCAACTTTACAGGCTTAGTTGGATTGACTCGTGCATAAAGTTATGTGTGCTGGCTTGACTTGTGGGAATCATCATGAAAGGCAGAGAGGTAAGAGAATTTCCTCTGCAGGTTAGAAGCATTTCCCGGAGTTCAAAGGAATATGCACCTTTAAGAAAAATAAAAGAAATGTTTGTATGTGGGTGCAAGGTTTTAGTTTTTCCATATCCAGATCTTTGGCTACAGATTTTGTCTGGATACTTGTTTCCTTCCTTTGTAAATGGAGTAGAATGAATCCTTTTGTGCCGGTGTTGGCCTCAGCTGTGTGTGTATTTGTAATGAACAGCCTGTGATCTGTCACAGGGGATCTGTTGATATTTTGCTGCACATGTGGGAGGGGAGAGGGAGGGAGCGCCTCAGAGGAAGCACTTTTTAACAGTCTCTTTTTTTGGCCTTAAATGTTGAAATTAATTTTTACTACTAACTAATGAAGAACAATAAGGTTGGCTGTATCATGGAGGAGAAAGACTGCCAAAGTTTCAGCTTGTTCCCATATCTCCGAAGGCAAGTCCCATTAAGATGTTTCATACTGTTGTTTGTAATTTGATACTCTTGCTGCAGTGTTTGTTCTTTGGACAGTTATCACATGCTTTATCTCAGAGCAGCAGGAATAACACAAAATGATGCACAGTTACTTTGTGGTAAAATTCAGCAGATGTCGTAGCAACTCCTGCAGACATATTTGTTAACAGGAAGAATCGCTTGTGTGGTTGTTATGTAACTGTACAGAGCTTGTCTTGGCACATATAAGTTTGAGGAAATAAAAAAAAACACTCCAACAATGTGTACTCGCTGGTGGGGGGAGGTGTAAAACAGACCAGAGGACTGGTGACATCATGAAACAGAATAGTAAAAGGCTGTTTTAACACAACTGACTTGTCCTGAAGTCATGTTTCTGAATAGATACTTAGATACTGTGTCTTATTAAAATTCACCCTGTCACATCATGCACCATGTGCTGGAAAAAGATCAGAAAAAAAAGTGAACTGAAAGTGCATGACACCGACTTGGAAAAGGTTATCAAAAACTAGCTCAATAACCAAGTGCAATCTGTATTTCCACAGTGAACAGTACAATACAGAGCTAAGTTTAAAGTTCATATCAGCCCGGGCAGAATTGCACTCTAACTCCACAATATAGCTCACCGATGCAACGCAGTTGTTCCTCAATGATATCTTAACAGGGGACAGAGTTACTATGAAGGTACAAGTGGCTTGTGGCGCAATTGCAGTGAGACATTGGAATGAGCAGGACAGATAGTGATGGTATGTAAATTACCTCATGCTATTGCACCATTTATTCAATTTTTGTATTGCAAAGCATGAAAAAATGCTTTGCCTTTATTGTCTTAACTTGGTGGTATTTGTAATGATAAAGGATTTCAAACGGTAAAATAATCACCCCAGTGTGTTCAGTTTTACTACTTTAATGATGTAGCTGCTCTTTTAATCTTGCAAGAATCTATAGTCAAACAGTAAACCATTAGATAATCCACTTTTGTAGCATAAAAATGGAGCTTGTGATTCTAGCCCTAAACTTGCCAACAGCTTGAGCTGTTTTATGTGATTACATGATTATACTGACTTTAAAACCCAGCACAGCAAAGAGGTACATTTCCTTGCTCATGGTCTCTGCATTATCGAGTGTTAGAAAGACTTGTAGACTCCAGTGAAATCAATAATGATCAGTAATTATTATCACTGACTGCTATGTAGACATAAACTAATACTGCCTCATGGATATAGGTGTCTGTTTAAACCTGGCTGGTGCATTTGAAATCATTTTGAATATATGTTTATCAATTATTACTTCTGCTGTGACTGTTGGAAACTGCCTTGTACACCTGTTGCATGACTGGGCTAAGGTGCAAGTCTGTATGACACATTTACTTTTATTGGCTTTGCGGTGGTGAACAACTGATAAAAAGGGACACTAAGACTGATAGTATTGGTCTAATTTCTGACACAAATAGTTTGTTGAAATTACATGTTCCTGTGAAGAGCAGCGGTTAAGTGTCAATTTGAAGATAAGGTCAGAAATGAATTGGATGGTCTACAGTTTGTGTTTGCCTGTTGCAGAGACAGGCTGAACTTTGACTTGAGTTTTTGATTTTGAGTGCTCCTTGTTTACTTCTTGTTGTTATGTAGTTTCTTAACAGGTCACGATTATGGCTGTTGAGGAGCACTGTAATCTGTGTCTGTCTTGCTTGTCTGGGTCTGGCATTATGGAGGATGATATGCAGGCTTTGGTTTTCTGTCTTATTTAATATATGTTGCAGCTAATATACAAAACAGAGTAGACCCAGGTAACTGTTTTGCTGTGCTATTGAGCAGGACAACTAACCGCGAGCTCTCCCCTCCAGGCCTAGCATGTCAGGTCCTCACTTGGTGAAAAAAGGACGTGAACACAGAAAGATGGATCTACAGAGGGACTTCACTGTGGCCTCTCCTGCTGAGTTTGTCACCCGATTTGGTGGCAACCGTGTTATTGAAAAAGTAAGAAAGATAATCCTTCCTGTATTTTTGAATCTCTTATTTTTCATTACTTAATGACATTGCAGAATTTTCCAATTTCTGTCTGTCTTAAGTGCTACTCAAGAGGCTTTTGTCTCTGTTACAGGTGCTGATAGCAAACAATGGCATTGCTGCAGTCAAATGTATGCGTTCTATCCGTCGCTGGTCCTATGAAATGTTTCGCAATGAGAGGACCATCCGCTTTGTGGTCATGGTAACCCCAGAAGACTTGAAAGCCAATGCAGGTAATTGTTAGCTTGAGACTTATCTTTTTTTTTTTTTATTACCCAGCAGTTATCTGGGTGTGGGTTACAGGAAAACACTGGAAACTGAGTCTTAACTGAGAGTCAGCTGTTTGACCAAAGTGATTCCCTGTGAACCTTTACTGAATAGATATTCAACTGTTATGTGTTACTCTTTTTCCCTTGTAGAATACATTAAAATGGCAGACCATTATGTGCCTGTACCTGGTGGGCCCAACAATAACAACTACGCCAATGTAGAGCTCATAGTGGACATTGCAAAAAGAATCCCAGTCCAGGTACGTTTCAACATTTACACATCTGTGTCCTGTGGCCTCTGAGTTAAACCTTTCCTCTTTGACCTGTTAATAAAAAACTGTGATAAATGATTTTTCTGTCGGTTTGTTTATTACCCTTTACAGGCTGTGTGGGCCGGCTGGGGCCATGCCTCAGAAAATCCCAAACTGCCTGAGCTCCTGAACAAAGCAGGAATATCATTCTTAGGTACATATATATAAATGTGTTTTAATATGCAGAATATTTGCATTATTTTTATTTGGCTCATTTATACCTGTGTCACATCTCTTTGTTTAATGATGATTAACATATCTGTCAGGGCCATCCAGTAAAGCCATGTGGGCTCTAGGGGATAAGGTGGCTTCATCCATTGTGGCCCAGAGTGCTGACATTCCCACACTACCATGGAGCGGATCAGGTGATGCATTTACCTCCACACACTGTCTCACTTCACAATGTGGGGTAGGACATATTGTGCTGTCTGCACAGGGTATGGACTCCCCGATGTGATATGTGTTGTATGTCTGTACAGTGCAAAGACTCAATGTCAACATCTGGCAGTGTTTTAATGTTCTTACTTGGTGCGTCATTGTGCTTCAGGTCTGAGAGTGGACTGGGCGGAGGAGGACCAAGGACTGGGCAATGTGATCAGTGTTCCTCCAGAGGTCTATGGAAAGGGCTGTGTTCATGATGTAGATGATGGACTGGCAGTAAGCATATTAAGCAAAGTCATCTTAATAATATCTACACATTCGCTTCATTTTTCCTAAAATTATTCCCTTCAAGCAAGTGTCTTTTGATAAGTTATATTTTATGTGTTGTTTCTTTGCAGGGAGCTGAGAGAATTGGTTATCCAGTTGTTATCAAGGCCTCTGAGGGTGGTGGTGGAAAGGGTATCCGGAAAGTAGAAAGTTCTGAGGATTTTCCGAGTTCCTTCAGACAGGTTTACATTTTCACATTACATTTTATGGCCTAATGTCTGATTTCTATGTAATTTAGCCCTGACTTTATACAGTTGAATTTGATGTAATTCTTCTGTAATTCTTTTGAGTGCAGGTTCAGACAGAGGTACCCGGGTCACCCATCTTCATCATGCAGCTGGCTCAGCATGCGAGACACCTTGAGGTTCAGATACTGGCTGATGAGTATGGAAATGCCATCTCTCTGTTTGGACGAGACTGCTCCATCCAGAGAAGGCACCAGAAGATCATAGAGGAGGCTCCTGCCACCATAGCTGCTCCTTCAACATTCGAGCAAATGGAAAGGGTTAGTTCACGTCACTGCATGCATGTCTTGTCCCATTCTAATTAACTCAGCTTTACATTTAGTCTCCTCTTTCCTGTTTGGGCCAGTATGCAGTGCGTCTGGCCAAGATGGTGGGCTATGTGAGTGCAGGTACTGTGGAGTATCTCTTCTCTGAAGACGGAAATTTCCACTTCCTGGAGCTGAACCCTCGCCTGCAGGTTGAACATCCCTGTACAGAGATGATCGGAGATGTGAACCTACCTGCTGCCCAGCTTCAGGTAAAAATCTGTCAGCGGACACTGGCTCAACAATTATTATACCACAGCAACAGAATTATTCCTCATGCATCTAAGAAGAATATAGCTACAGATTAAAGCCTGTTGTTAAAACTCAGTGTTTCATCTCTGATAGATTGCGATGGGAATCCCCCTTCATAGAATTAAGGACATCCGCTTGTTTTATGGAGAAACTCCATGGGGTGACACCATCATTAACTTTGAGATTCCGGACTGCATACCAAGTCCAAGAGGGCACGTCATAGCTGCTCGCATCACCAGTGAGAACCCTGATGAGGTAGAGCCCAGTTTCATCAACACTCAAAACACGGTTTTGTCAACATACTTTTAACTTGTATCAACCCTCTTGTCATCCTTGTGCCATCACTCACAGGGATTCAAGCCTAGTTCTGGCACCGTGCAGGAGCTGAACTTCCGCAGCAGTAAAAACGTGTGGGGTTATTTCAGTGTGGGTGCGACTGGTGGTCTGCATGAATTTGCAGACTCACAGTTTGGACACTGTTTCTCCTGGGGCGAGAACCGTGAAGAAGCCATTTCGTAAGCCTGTTTTTTTTTTTATGAGGCCAATACGTATGATATTTAGAAATTATAGCTGTTGGGTGTGAACTCTGAGGCAACAGGCAGTAAAGCTAATCTGCTCCAATGCTGTAATTCCCTATGATGTAATAAAACTATGTTGAAAATGCAATGACCTGCCAATAATACAATAAAATCTTAGAAGACAGAAATGCTATATACTTTTGCAACTAATGCACTTGTCTTACATTTTTCAGTGTTATTCAAAATATCTTATAATAACATAGTAATAACATAAAACATATCATAATAACAGTGTTATATGTTACGTATGTTTTTTGAAGGAAGTGTAAGAAACATTGGCTAAATTCTATGGTTAAGACATGATAAATTATTCATTACAGATTTGTTCATCAAGTGTAACATTTGCCATATGCTTCAGGAACATGGTGGTGGCTATGAAAGAGCTGTCTATCAGAGGTGACTTCAGGACAACGGTTGAATACCTCATTAAGTTACTAGAGACAGAAAGCTTCAGAAACAATGACATTGACACTGGGTGGCTGGATCATCTGATTGCAGAGAAAGTGCAGGTAAGAGACTGAACCTGATGGCCAGACCTTTGTGTGGTTTATATGTTTTCATTGGATCATTTGAGCCACTTGCTCTTTCTGCAGGCAGAGAGACCAGATACAATGCTGGGTATTGTCTGTGGGGCTTTGCATGTTGCTGATGCTAGCTTCAGGAAGAGCATGTCTGACTACCTACATTCCCTGGAAAGGTCAGTAGACACAGTCCCTTCTTATTAATGTCTCACAACAATTCTTACTCATATAATTTGACTTTTAAGAACATTCTCTGCTGCATTCCTAGAGGCCAAGTCCTGCCCGCAGCCAGTCTCCTCAACTCTGTCAATGTGGACCTTATATATGAAGGAGTCAAGTTCTGCCTCAAGGTATCTGCTTTATTCCCTTCACAAGCTCCTCATTTGACTCAGCGACTTACCTTTTTTAATCAATGAATGATCACTGTCTCTGCTTGCAGGTGGCTCGCCAGTCCCCAACAACTTATGTCATCATGATGAACGGCTCCAACATTGAGATAGATGTTCACAGGCTGAGCGACGGAGGTCTTCTGTTGTCCTACGATGGCAGCAGCCACACCACCTACATGAAAGAGGAAGTAGACAGGCAAGACTGTGACTGTGTACAAAACACTTTCTTAATTTCCTTCTTTTTTATCTGTATCTTTATCGTTTCTAATGTTACTTAAACCCTGCAGCTACCGCATCACTGTTGGCAACAAGACCTGTGTATTTGAGAAGGAGAAGGATCCCACGGTGCTAAGGTCCCCCTCTGCTGGCAAACTGCTGCAGTACGTGGTTGAGGATGGGGGTCATATTGTTGCAGGAGAGACTTATGCTGAGATTGAGGTGACTTTGAGAGATTTTGGCAAAATGTACAGTGCCTGTGATTTCATGAGTCAATGCCTTGTCTTTTGGTATTTTCTTGACTGGCTGTGCTGTTGATTCAGGTGATGAAGATGGTGATGACTCTGACTGTGCAGCAGTCTGGTTGCATCCACTTTGTCAAGAGACCTGGAGCAGTACTGGAGCATGGCTGTGTGGTGGCACATATCGACCTGGATGACCCCAGCAGTATACACAGGGTAGATTATTCCAAATCACTGGATATCTTAGTTGTATCTTGTTATTTGTGCCACTTTCTAACACATTCTGATGTCCAGATCTAATTCAGATATTATATTGCATGTGCACACTGTTGGTTGTTTAAGTTCTGGTTGGAGAACAAAAACATCCTATTCTTCTTAATTCCAGATAATATTTGTGCTTTCCCATTTTCCTCTCTGTCATAGGTGGAGCTCAACATGGCCACACTTCCACCCCAGCAACCGTTGCCCATGGTTGGGGAAAAGCTTCACCAGGTGTTCCACAGTGTGCTTGAAAACCTGGTTAAAGTCATGGATGGATACTGCCTGGAAGAACCTTACTTCAGCAGCAAGGTACAGACTTTCTGCCACTACAGGTTTCTGAACTACAGACATCAGTACGTTTTATTGACTTAATGAGCATGTTTGGGTTTGCGTGTTCACCTCTGCAGGTAAAACAGTGGGTGGCTACCCTGATGAAGACTCTAAGAGACCCCTCCCTGCCGCTGTTGGAACTCCAGGAGATCATGACCAGCGTGGCGGGTCGTATTCCACCTAGTGTTGAGAAAGACATCCGTAAAGTCATGGCTCAGTATGCGAGCAACATCACCTCTGTCCTCTGCCAGTTCCCCAGTCAGAGGGTAAAAGCCATGCAACAACACAGTGCTGGTTGAAGTTGTGCCACATAGCTAGTTCTTTAAAGGCTCTTGGCAGTGTATTATAATGATGTTTATATTATATTATTTTATTCCAGATTGCAAATATTCTAGACAGCCATGCAGCGACCTTACAGAGGAAGTCTGACCGAGAGGTTTTCTTCATGAACACTCAGAGTATTGTACAGCTGGTACAGAGGTTTGTTTTTTCATTTTTGTCACATGCAGATTGTGCAGCAGTAATAACATACATGAATGATATTGGTATTGCATTGACTGACACATGCTCTGTTCAGGTATCGCAGTGGAATCCGTGGTTATATGAAGTCTGTGGTTCTCGATCTGCTGAAGCGCTACCTGCAAGTAGAGATGCAGTTTCAGCAAGGTGACATTAATACTCTTTCAGTTTTAAATGACAGCTCTAAATGTGGCGTTTTCTTTATTGTGAGTGCAGTTGAGCTTTAGTTGAAATACTTTTGCTCTTTTTCTTCCAAACAGCTCACTATGATAAGTGTGTAATCAACCTGAGAGAGCAGCACAAACCTGACATGAGTCCCGTCCTGGAGTACATCTTCTCTCACGCCCAGGTCTCCAAGAAGAACGTCCTGGTCACTATGCTCATAGTAAGACTTTCACTGACGTGGACGCATTGATCATTCTCTCTACGTGACTTCTTTGTGATGTGATGTATGTCTTTGACTGTGTGTAGGACCAACTGTGTGGAAGAGATCCCACCCTGGCAGATGAGCTGATGGTTATTCTGAATGAACTCACACAGCTCAGCAAGATGGAAAACTCGAAGGTGGCCTTGAGAGCCAGACAGGTAAGACTACATCTCACTTAGACATGTGCTGTTTATTTAGAATATATAGTTTAAGCAAAATGATCTGCCAGGCGCGATACCTCAAATTGCATTTAAGTGATATTTTTTGAGAAATTTAAAGAAATTATGCAATTTTTTTCCCTGTCAGATTATTCTTGCTGTATATATTGATATTATCTTTATAAATATCTCATAGGTCTTGATTGCCTCCCATTTACCATCATATGAACTGAGACACAACCAGGTGGAATCCATCTTCCTGTCAGCCATCGACATGTACGGCCACCAGTTTTGCCCAGAGAACTTGAAGGTTAGCCGTGTATGGAAACACATTCACTGTGATCATCCATTTTTAGCAGCAGGTCAAATGAATTCTACTTGTTTTCATTTCCCACAGAAACTCATTCTCTCCGAAACCTCCATTTTTGATGTTTTGCCCAATTTCTTCTATCACGCCAATCAAGTTGTATGCATGGCTGCCTTGGAGGTATGGTTAGTGGATTCACACCGATGGATTTCTTTCTTGTGCATTTTTATCTCTCAGTCAGTGAGAATGACGTGTTCTGTCTTGACTCTCAGGTGTATGTGCGCAGAGCTTATATCGCCTACGAGCTAAATAGCATCCAGCATCACCAGCTGCAGGATGGAACGTGCGCTGTAGACTTCCAGTTCATGTTGCCATCATCACATCCAAACAGGTAACCAAAGTCTCTTCAGCCACAGACGAATGACACATTATCATCTAATTTTTACATTGACCACCAGAACTGGACACATATCGCCTCAACACATATTGCCGACCTTTAACTTATGGTGATGACAGAATGGGCTTTAACTGATTGAGAAGCTTTTCATTAAACCAAATAAAACTTATTATAAAGATATAGAGATATATGTAGTTCATTTTCAGGCTCACATGAAGAAATCCAGGCTTATTAGGTGTCCTTCAGCTCTCGGGCATCATTTCGCTTAAATTGTCCTGATTTATCATTAAACAGTATTTCAGTATACATTATAGTCACCCTCAGTATAGTGGTACAGGTGCAGGGCGATCTATAAACCACTGCTGTAACAGCTTATGGCTAACTGTGAGTGCAGTGTTTTTTTTCCCCACTGGACATTAATATGAATGTGCAAAGCATAAGAAAGTGCTTATATCTAATCATAATGCCTAGAGCTAGAGGTGCAGTTTGATCCACTGCTAATATTCACCTGTCAATCATCTTATTTCAGAGGGAGCAGCCCTACTCTGAACAGGTAGAGTAAAGCTCCTCCCAGCCAGCCAAACCTCCTGATCGTGTGTACAATGCATGCTGGATGCACTGTGTTGCTTTTTCCCTCCGTCCTGTGAAACCAGAAAGATTTGCTTAAGGACTCCTCTAACAAGTCCTTCCTAATTCACTGTTTATCTGAGCTTCTCCATATTTTTTGTTGCTTCTTTCTACTTTTAAAGCAATATTGAGCTTTTTGACAGGAACATCTTTTATTTATTTCATGTTCCTCTTAAAAACTTCAAGCCTGAGATTTAATTGATTGCCACCGAATGGGGAGCCTGTATTCTCCAGCACCAGATTTTGATTCTTGATTTGCAACTCTCAGTCGGATATGGTAACAATTGTTCTCGATAACAACAATTCACAATTCCCTTTCAATTCAATACATGAAATGCACCTATCACCTCTATGTAATTATAATATAAATAGATAAGAACAATCCAGACTTGCTTTAATTGCTCTCTATACCAGTATTTGTACTCTTGGCTGTTCAGTGTTTCTTCCTAAAGCAAAGCTTTCTATGTGATCATTCAGTGGTCCCAGCTTGCTGTCACTGCCTGTGTGTGTCTCTTTTTCAGGGTTCCTGTGCCAGTGAATGGATCAGGCCAATTTAAAATGAGGCGGCAGGGCAGTGAGCTCTTCCTGGAGGGAGCCTTGTCTCCACCCTGCCAACGCATGGGTGCCATGGTGGCTTTCCAGTGTTTTGATGACTTCAAAAGGTAACTTTTAACTATTTATTAATGCCAAAGATATGTAGATCAAAGTACAAATAAGATTTTCATGTTGATGCGTTACTTTTTCTTTTGCAGGAATTTTGATGAAGTTCTCTCCAGCTTCGCTGAACCACTGTTGGAGAGTGCTCCGTTCTCAGAGTCCTGCTCCAGTCTCTATGAGGAGGAGAACTGCAAGGTGAGGGCTGAGTACGGGTCACTGGCTTATGAATAAAAAGGCTGTTTTCATCTGTGTCTCTGCAGCCATTTAGTTTCTCTTCCATCCCCCACAGAATACAAAGGAGAACCCAATCCACATCATTAATGTGTCCATAAAAACAGCAGACACAGAGGATGATGATGCCTTGGTCACAGCCTTCACTGCCTTCGCCCAGTCAAAGGTCAGTTTCCAGATGTAAGATATCACATGGCTGATTCTTATGAATGTTTATTAATCAAATGAATATGGTGTATTTTATTTTATTTTTTTTACAGAGAGCAATCCTGTTTGAGTATGGAATCAGGAGAATCACATTTTTGATTGCACAGAAGGTAATTCAGCAAGTGAACTATCTTTATTAGACCCACTATTATCACCCGTACATATGTATATAATATTCATTTTTAAAGAGCTCCATAAAGCCATAAATGGCTCTTTTCTCTTCAGTGTTTATGACTAAATTTCAACTTGTGTTTTTGATGAACAATAGATCATACATAGCCTTCATATGAAAACACACAACTTACTTGTTACTGTGCTAAAACTAAAGAGAATGAATCAGTGTCTCATTTGAAGTTTTTTCTATACATTCTGCTACTTCCAATGCATTTGTAATGCATCTAGCTTTCATGATAGAGAATATTAAAATCATTATTTACTCTTTTAAAAACTGTTTGTGCTGCTTTATACCGCTGGTTGGCGACCCTTTTAAAGCTTAATGAATTTAATGAAAATAGATATAAGAGATAGTCTGCTCCTAGCATAGCTGTCCTCTCAACTGTTTATGAATCATATTATCCACATCCCAGTCAGTAACACTGCACAATGTAGCCATGTACCTTTTTGCTCTCTCATTATTCTTCTTTTTAAATTTCACTTTGACAGAGAGAATTTCCCAAGTTCTTCACTTTCAGAGCGAGGGACGGGGTGAGTGTTTAGTAACCTGGATACAATTAATGAGCCGACATGCTGCTGTCTGAGGAGATGATGACCGCCCTCTCTCTGTGCTTCTCCTCAGTTCCAGGAAGATCGCATTTACCGCAATCTTGAGCCTGCTTTAGCGTTTCAGCTGGAGCTCAACCGCATGAGGAACTTTGACCTTACAGCTGTTCCCTGTGCCAACCACAAGATGCACCTATACCTAGGTGCTGCCCGTGTTCAGGAGGGTACTGAAGTCACTGACTACCGCTTCTTCATTCGAGCTATTATCCGCCACTCAGATCTCATTACAAAGGTAAGAGGGGAAACTGGAAGGTACAGCCAATTAAGAAAAAAATTATAATAGCCTGTGTTTCCTAGGTGAAAAGCTGTTTGATTGCTTGAGTAAAGTTTCTACCTGATGTTTGCAGTAACACACAACTAAAATCTCCCTGTATACACAACCAGGAGGCCTCCTTTGAATACCTTCAGAACGAGGGAGAACGTCTTCTACTGGAGGCCATGGATGAGCTGGAGGTGGCCTTCAGTAACACCAGTGTCCGCACAGACTGCAACCACATCTTCCTCAACTTTGTCCCAACTGTCATCATGGACCCCTCCAAAGTCAGTGTCCAGCACATGCTGTGTACGCTAACTTAGTCAAATCTTATCATTATTGCTGTTATCAGAATACGTGGCAATTTGATTTCATCTACAGCAAAACAGAGTCTTTTTTTATGATGTTTATATCGACATTCTGTACATTTTCACTTCTTTCTTTCACTTATGTTTGGTTAATACCTTAGGTGTGATTCCTATAAATATTTTTACTGTTGTAACAGTAGATGTGATGCTAATGTTTTGTTGGGATTTTAACTAACTAGCTAATTTTAGTCCACATTCATCGAACTAATTGAATCTTGAAAATATATCAGATTCAACACTCAGTTGTCTCTTTAACATCTTCGTTCTCTTCTTGGGGACCATCAGATAGAAGAGTCTGTCCGCTCCATGGTGATGCGCTACGGCAGCCGTCTTTGGAAGCTGCGGGTCCTGCAGGCGGAGCTGAAGATCAACATCCGCCTGACGCCAACAG
The DNA here is from genome assembly GCF_002260705.1 of Seriola dumerili. Classification (NCBI taxonomy): domain Eukaryota; kingdom Metazoa; phylum Chordata; class Actinopteri; order Carangiformes; family Carangidae; genus Seriola; species Seriola dumerili. The sequence goes on along the minus strand of NW_019174272.1, from coordinate 809,553 downwards.
GAAATGCCGTTCCTATCCGCCTGTTTCTCACTAATGAGTCCGGCTATTATTTGGACATCAGCCTGTACAAGGAAGTCAACGACCCAAGTTCTGGACAGGTGAGGACAGTGGACAGAAGAAGCCCATTTGAAGATTTTCATGTTATGTTGCAGGGTATTTGTTCTGTGTGTATATTTTTATGCCTGCTTTTTTACAGTCATATGAATAACTTCATTCACCTCATCATCTTTGCCTTTGCAGATCATGTTCCAGTCATATGGGGACAAGCAGGGTCCTCTGCATGGCATGCTGATCAACACTCCCTATGTGACCAAAGACCTGCTGCAGGCCAAACGCTTCCAGGCTCAAACTCTGGGCACTACATATGTCTATGACTTCCCTGAGATGTTCAGACAAGTACAGCTAACTCACTAAATTAGACTTATTTCTTTCTTTGATTTTCCAAAGGTGTCTGACTCAACTGAAAATCTTCTTTTAGGCACTATTAAAGCGGTGGGGTCCAGGGGACAAATGCCCTCAAGACGTGCTGATGTGCACTGAGCTGGTTCTGGACCCACAAGGTCGACTGGTGCAGATGAACCGCCTGCCTGGAGACAATGACGTATGATATTTTTTTAAAACAATTTACATGAACTACTACACTCTTAATTAATTCTTACTCAGTGTGATGATACTGATAACCACTATAACCTCTCCACCAGGTGGGAATGGTCGCCTTCAGGATGAAGATGAAGACTCCAGAGTGCCCAGAGAGCAGAGACATCATTGTCATCTGTAATGACATCACTCACATGATCGGCTCGTTTGGTCCTCAGGAGGATGAGCTGTTCCTCAGGGCGTCTGAGCTGGCTCGGGCTGAGGGCATCCCTCGCATTTACATCGCGGCCAACAGTGGCGCACGCATCGGCCTCGCTGAAGAAATCAAACACATGTTCCAGGTGGCGTGGATTGACCCCAATGACCCCTACAAGGTAAGCTCTGAGATATGTTTCTCATCACATTTGCACTTTGTGGTCGTAGAGGAAAAATGAGCACAGGGAGTGGCAATATCTTTCTGCAGGGCTTCAAGTACCTCTACCTGACACCTCAGGACTACACACGCATCAGCTCCACCAACGCCGTTCACTGTCACCATGTAGAGGAAGGTGGAGAGTCCAGGTACATTCTCTATACTAATGAAGTAAACACTGTCAGCTAATTGAAATATATGACACCCATAACTTTTCTCTGTGGGATAATAGAGATTTGTTGATAATGCCGACATGCCCATCCGTTACAGGTACATCATCACTGACATCATCGGGAAAGATGAAGGTCTCGGTGTTGAGAACCTGCGAGGTTCTGGCATGATCGCTGGAGAATCTTCTCAGGCGTATGAGGAGATTATTACAATCAGTATGGTGAGAATCTGGATCTGACTTCTTTCAGCCACCAGGGCCAGTCAACTTCTCTGGGACTTTTTTTAAAGCAACTTTATGCTTTTGCAGGTGACGTGTCGCGCTATTGGAATTGGAGCCTATCTGGTCCGTTTGGGACAGCGAGTGATCCAGGTGGAAAACTCTCACATTATCCTGACTGGAGCAGGTGCTCTGAACAAGGTTTGCTGGATTAACCCATCTTGTTTTTAATGAATAAACAGAAATTGTTTGCCAGAAATAGGCTTTTCAATTATGTTAAGGAAATTTTGTTGTGGACATCACAGCCACCGTGTTGAGCCCATACTAGGCTGATTTGTTGCAGTTTAATGCAACAGTGAAAACAAACCAACTGGAAAAAATTGAGGCAAATGACAGATCAAATTGGAAGAATAATCAGGCAAAATATGTTATAGACAAAGCCTGTCAGAAGAAGACACAGATGAACATTAGCATTGTTTTTTTTTTTTTAAATTGCTGAGCACATTTGTTGTCTTCTTAAGCACTAATTGTGGGCTTTATCGATGCTGGTTACTTCAGCCAGGTTAGAGGCTGCACTGCAAAAAAAGGAAAGTAAAGTGAAATATCTTAAATCAAGGGAATATACGCTTGTTTCTTGTCTGACAAGATATTTCTTCTTACCAGGCAGTTTTTATGTTAAAGCATTTCACTTGTTTCAAGCTTATTTTTACTTATTTTAAAAATCTTGGCAAGTGAAACTTTCCTGTTCTGTTGGCAGATAATTTAATTAATATTAAATAATATTTCCCCATTTTATTGCTTTTTTCCCTTTGTTTTTGAGAACTGAGTTTTTGCAGTGTATTTCAAAATTCCAGCTCCAGATGAGTGACAGCTGGTAGAAAAACTGCTTGAGGTTTGAGGCAAATAATGGCTTTATAGTGCAGCTTTTATACTCCAGTATTTTAACTAAAGAAATCCATGACCATGGTCATTTACGTCCCTGTGTCTGTACAGGTTCTGGGCAGAGAGGTCTACACTTCTAACAACCAGCTGGGAGGAGTCCAGATCATGCACAATAATGGAGTCACTCACACCACTGTGCCAGATGACTTTGAGGGCGTCTTCACCATCCTGCAGTGGCTCTCCTACATGCCAAAGGTTCATATATTGTTACATCCAGATCTATATGCAGTAACTGAACCACATCACTAACTTCTTCCTCTCTCCTCACAGAACAAACACTCCCCTGTGCCTGTTATAGCAGCTACAGATCCAGTAGACAGAGAAATAGAATTCACTCCTACAAAAGCACCGTACGACCCTCGCTGGATTCTGGCTGGGAGACCTCACCCCAGTGAGTTGCAGGATCTAAACTCTGAAACTTTTCTATTAATTTTCATTAGTGAACCAAATAAATTTCCTTGTTATGACCATTCATTATTGGTGTCATTAGCGGTGAGAGGTGCCTGGCAGAGTGGATTCTTCGACCACGGCTCTTTCATGGAGATCATGGAGTCTTGGGCTCAGACAGTGGTAGTGGGAAGAGCGCGGTAAATCACTTTATACTCAGTGTATACACTATTTGTTAAATGATTATTAAACCTTACACTTGAACTGATTATTAATACTGCTGAATGAATACAGGCTAGGGGGAATCCCCCTCGGTGTCATTGCTGTTGAAACACGCACAGTTGAGTTCACTGTCCCTGCCGATCCAGCCAACCTGGATTCAGAATCTAAAGTGAGTAAATCTCTCCACATGTTCACGTCATAAAAACACAACATAACATACATACACATACATAATAGACTGTGATTCTAAGTAGAAGAGCATTTCACCTCTGCCCGTGTGTTTTTGTGTGTTCTCGTCAGGTTCTGCAGCAGGCGGGCCAGGTGTGGTTCCCAGATTCAGCCTTTAAAACAGCTCAGGCCATTTGCGACTTTAACCGTGAACGGCTGCCTCTCATGGTGTTTGCCAACTGGAGGGGCTTCTCTGGGGGAATGAAGGGTATAGGATGAATACTAAACGTCGCAGAGAGACTGTATAACATACTAGACTTGACGTGACTTCTTATGCCCATTTCTCCCTCAGATATGTATGACCAGATATTGAAGTTTGGGGCCTATATTGTTGATGCCCTGCATGGTTTCCACCAGCCAGTGCTGGTGTACATCCCACCGCATGCTGAGTTGAGGGGAGGGTCCTGGGTGGTGATTGACCCCACCATCAACCCCCTGTGTATGGAGCTCTATGCTGACAGGGAGAGCAGGTACATGAGTTTTAATAGTTATAAAATTGTGTTTCCAACCTAAACAACAGATGTGTGTGATTACAAGTTTGTCTTTTTGTCTGTTCTGCTTTCTCTGTCCAGAGGGGGTGTGCTGGAGGCTGAAGGTACAGTGGAGATCAAATTCAGGAGGAAGGACCTGTTGAAGACCATGAGAAGACTAGATTCAGTCTATGCCAGTCTGGTTGAGCAGCTTGGTAAAAGCTTTTTATCTCAACTCATGCAGCCACTTGTATTTTCCTGTTTTCTTTATAATTGCAATATTGCTGTGATATTCATACCCACAGAGTGACTCACAGCTCTTCTATTTTCATCAGCTTCCCTGGAGCTGTCTGACAAACAGTGCAAAGAGCTGGAGTCGAAGCTCAAAGCAAGGGAGGAATTCCTATTACCCATCTACCACCAGGTGGCAGTGCAGTTTGCAGACCTCCATGACACCCCAGGGAGGATGCAGGAGAAGGGTGTCATCACTGTGAGTGAACACTTCATGAACACACTGATGTTAAGTCTGGGAATATGTGTGTAACATAAGGTGCAGAAAATGAAACTGCACTCAGAGGACAATTAAGCTGCTGTAACATATTTTACAATGGCCTCTTGACAGGATATTTTGGATTGGAAGAATGTGCGGACCTTCTTCTACTGGCGTCTGCGTCGCCTCCTGTTGGAGCAGGTGGTGAAATATGAGATTCTGCAGGCCAACAAGGACCTCGGTGACGGACACATGCAGTCCATGCTGCGACGCTGGTTTGTTGAAACAGAGGGAACAGTCAAGGTATGAGATGACACCAAGAGTTACTTTCTCTGCCAATGCCCAACATGCAATTTAAGCATTGAGTGTAGTTTTGAGAATAGCTTTTTGTGTGGTACTGTATGTTTATCTACCATGACACTTGTGAAGTCGTTCTTATTTGTAACCCCTGTATGTGACTGTTAACATGACCAGCAATCAAGACACACTGAGAGACTTAAAAGGCTGAAGCCAGTTTGTTGCTTGTCTTGGTCGTACCCAGTGACAGTTTTAGACTGTGGATCATAAATCATGAGCCAGTTTTTATTTTTGAGCACTTCATTCTTAAAAACTGAACTGATTAGAAATCTGAACGTGTGTCTGTTTTCATTCCCAGGCTTACCTTTGGGATAATAACCAAGCAGTAGTTGAGTGGCTTGAGAAGCATTTGTCCACAGAGGACGGCACTCGATCAGCTATCCGAGAGAACATCAAGTACTTGAAACGTGAAAACACTTTGAAACACATCCGCAGGTATGCAGACACACACGCACACACGTTTTGTGGACCATTAACAGCATGATTGATGTGTTGCATCTTAATGAACTCAGGAATCAGTGAAGGTGAAATGTTATCTTAACTGAATGACTCAGTCAATCACTCAGTGAGTCACTTTATCTCTTCAGTCATGTTCAACTAAAACTGCCTGTAGGAATTCCCATATATTCCTCATTGGAGAGTCCTGCTCATAGCTGTAACCACCCGGGATGCATTCTGGGTTTGGCACACTCATTTAATATTGATAGAGTCGTCATGGTGATCGACAACCAGTGAGTTTCTGATATATTGGGACAGGACACAAAATTTTTCTTTAATCACAATCAAAGTGCAAAGAGACAACCACTGAGTCCAGACCAGTCTCAGTGTCTCTTCATTTTCACCTGTTAGCATGTTTAAAAGCTATGTCTGTGTCACTGTTTCCCTCTTGTGTTCTAGTCTGGTGCAGGCCAACCCTGACGTAGCCATGGACTGCATCATCCACATGAGCCAGAACATCACTCCGTCCCAGAGGGCCAAGCTTTTGCATCTGCTCGCAACTGTGGACAGCACCAGCACCAGTTAAGCTGAGAAGCTTTAGGTAGCTTCAGGTTATAATACTAAAGAGAACAAAACGGTCGGTTCTAGTTTGATTGTATTGTATAGGCTGAAAATGATTTTAAAGGATTATAGTTGGGGCAATAATGCACACATGCACTGCAATAAGTGACTTATTCCTCAGTGATCCCAAAACCACTACAGTGCTCTGTCTGTCTTCACAGGGTTGTCCTAATCCGTTCCACTGCTTGTCTTTTACATCTGCGAGTTAAGCTGTCAGTCGTTTCAGCAGCTGAGTCCAGGAACTTTCTGGTTCACAAGCTATCGCTGTAACGCACATTTCACTCCGCTGCATTTGTACATAGTGGTGTGTCAGTATTAAATCTGTCTTGATAGGCTCTGTGCAGTCTACTGAGGTCAGGGTTATACAAGCTACATGAAATGGGAGACTTCATTTTATTTTGGTGCTGGTTGCAACGTTTATTTAAAGATATTAAATAGAGAGTTTGTGTTCATCTTTGAATGTAGTTGATGTAAAAATGAGCCCAGACAACTGATCAATTCTTTGATCAGTCTTCAAATAAAACACAAAGAAAATAACATATGTCAAATTCCTGACCCAGTAAAGTGGTGAATTAAAGTTTCAGTTTAATTTCTGCATGGACTGAAAAATATAACATTTTTATCAGTATTGTAATGCAGAAGTGCAATTTATTATTTCTAATACATCAGTATCATGAGTCCAGTTGTGTCATTTCACTGTTGACGTTGGAATCGAGCGTCAATCATTGTCACTTTCAGTCTGTTTATCTGTCTTGTTTTAGTGTGCTAATGACAATGGTATGATTGACAGGAGATAGTTTTGACACTGTATGTGATACTTCTGAGTTTCTTTCATTTTTGTCAGAATATCTCAGACATAAAGAAGCAATTCTTAACGCTCAGGTTTTGTCAAAGGTGGACATTAATTGCCAAAGTGGTCCCCAGATAATGTGTGGATTTGCCTTACCTCTGATCACAAAACCAGAAATATCAACTGTGACATTTATTTGAATGTATATAAACTCTTTCCAGTGTGTGGCTTTCTACCAAGGGCAGTTGTTAATAAATGTCATTGATATATTTTTTGGCAAAAGAAGCCTCTTTTATTTACCCATTTGATTTTTTTTTATTATGGCCAAGTTAATGAACATAATATACATCTGACTTTCAGACATGTTAATCACAGTGTGTAGAAGAATAATGTGTAAAATCTTGAAGGGTTGGCACACGTTTGCATTTTGGAATGAAGTGGGTAAATACAGTCGAAAGAAAGCTTTTCTGTGGCGATAGCAATTTGAAACATTCAAGTATATACAGCAAAAGACTGATAGAGTCATCACCTTCTCCAGCTGCCTTTTTATAAATATAAATAAAACATCACAGCAATAATGTCTAGCACAATACAAAAGACAAGAGACGGGGAGCTACAGTATGGAAAGGCCTTAAAATGCAGAGTGAACAGTAGAAAAACTGGTGGATGCTAACATACACATACTTCTCCACATAGAGTCCTTGTACTCATACAGGCTTTGAGTCTTTGCTTGGCAAAGCTAGATATTTTAAGTCTTACATACTTTTTCTTACAGCCACATCTTAATTCATCAGCAGTTTTAGTTCTTAACGAGCAGTTTTGTTGTGGAATGCATGTGAAATGATTTTCAAACATCCTTCTCCAGGTAGTTCCCAGGTGACTGTAGGAAAGCAGTGTGATTTGTACTTTTAGTAGCACAAAAGAAACCAGACTTCAGACTCCTTCAGCCGGCGTCCAAAGATATCCACAGACAGTTGAATAAATCACATTGACTCTGTTAGAGACAGTTTAGCTGCTTTAAAGCAGGGCGATGGGCTTGCTGTTGGCTGGTGCGCCCATGTACTGGGAAGTCAGGGGATCCTGGGTGGTGTAGGAGGTGTAGAGGCCCGTCACCTGCACATCTGACAGTGGCAGGTTCGCTCCAGTGGAGGCAGGAGGGAGGCTAGCTGTTCCCAAGTCACAGTCTGATAGTCGGAGGGGCGAGTTACTGAAGGTGCCCAAAGCATCCAAGTTAAAGCTGTCGTCCTTCATTTCCTCCCACAGATTACCTGAGCAGATAGATAGAGAGGTCAATGTGCTGCTGCAACAACACTTGAACAACACTTATCCAGCAAACAAAAAACACGCCTGACACTTGTCAAAAAAAAAAAAGTATTTACCTTGAAGGGCAAAGTCCATGATGCTTGGGTCCAGTGCATCCACCTCTGTGTGCGTATCGCCATGCACACTGTAGAAATCGTCAGGGGGCTTGCTGGGCTGCTGGGTGAGTGGACTGTGGGAAAGGTCGGGGACTGTGTGGAGGGGAGGTGTCTGGGCCGGGGCAGGGGACATGGGGGCCAGTCGGGCTTGAGCCTGGAGCTGGGCCTGAAACTGGTGGTGCTGGTGCATGGGTAAACATGGCAGGGACAGCGTGACTATAGGCTGCGGCTGCATCTGGGTAGGGACGGGCAGCGGGAGGCCGGTTTGACAGCTGGGCAGCCGGGTCATGCCGGGCTCTATAGCCTTACGTCTGCAGTTCTCTGGACGGTCTGTGATCAGTTTGTCCAACTCATCTGCAGGGAACAAGACAGATAATCAGACTTACTAGACATTGGCTAAGCATTAGACCTTTAACTTTTAAGTAAGCAAATACATGTCTGACCAGGGTTAGCCATGCTGCGGCGGATGGCTGGCAGGTCCTTGCGTTTCCACTTCTGCATCTCTTCCTCCATCTTGTCGATTTTGGCAGGGTTCAGTGCCCACAGACAGCCCTTACGGGACGAGCTGCTCGTCTTGTTCTCCACTTTCTCAAAGCATTTGTTTAAGGACAGGTTGTGTCTGACGGAGTTCTTCCATCCATCAGGTGCAGTCTGCAGGGAGAGAAGCAGTGTATTATCAGTCACGTTCTTTATCTATCTTCTCTTTTAGTCCTTGCTGGTAATATTAATAGAATATCATACCTTAAAATAAGGGAAGTGTTCCTTCATAAAGCTATAAATCTCACTAACTGGGAGGCTGCCAGTTTTGCTGTTTTTCAGAGCCATGGCAATCAAACAGCTGAGGAAAAAAAAAGATTAAATCTTTATTCGAATGCAGCTCAAAGCAGATGAGGTGCAATACATTTGATGGATATTTTTATTTAATAGCCAAATATTTGTGTCCTGACCTGTAGGAGTAGATTGGCTTGGGGAAAGACTTGGGCTGCAGCTCCTGGTCTTGTGGAGCCAGGCGAGGTTGTGTGAATAGACTTTGGTCGTTGAAAGAGACATTGCTATAAAGCCCACCTGTTGAACACTAAGAGAGAGAGGAGAGAATAATTAGGACCTTGTCCATCACATTTTCCTGTTGATAAAATCAGGCTCGTCGTTAGCTTAAAGTATGTTACCTGTTGTCCGGTTTGGGTTAGAGAGTACACCTGCTGGGGTGTGGGCTGGTAGACTGAGGTAGGGCACTGATATCCTGGAGAGGGCAGCCCATTCATGGAGAATGGAGACATCTGTGAAACATGCAGGGGCATTTTACATTAAACCATATAAACATATATAAACATAAAAGAAGAAAAAAGTATCTATCTATCTATCTATCTATCTATCTATCTATCTATCTATCTATCTATCTATCTATCTATCTATCTATCTATCTATCTATCTATCTAAGCGTCATACAACATAAAAGAAACTTACACTTCCGCTGTGGGTGTTGATGATGCTGATTCCCAGAGGGCTGTGCTGCATGTTGGTCTGGAGCTGGAGCATGGAGCCCTGTCCCGCTGTCATCGTCATGTTGCTCAGCTGAGCTGTAAGGATGAACATCCACACTCATCTTAGTTTAAAGTAAAAAAAACACAAACAAACCTATTTAAACTATTTATACGTGGAGTGCTTTCTATTCATCCAGATATTTGTGATGTTATCTTTCATGTCTGGAGATATTTGCTGTAGCTTATGACAGTACGTTGATGCTCAGTGGAAACTTGTAATAAGTTCAGCAACAGAACCTCTCTTGAAAAACAGGATGTTATGACTACACATGACATTTATAGACTTCTACAGACTTCTTCTGCACAGTGACAGAGATGAATGTGGTTATCAATTAAATAGTTCAATATAATGTATCTGGATTAGTGTTTTAAATGACCTTTTCATTATGTTTGGAAACCTAAGCTACGATAGAAAAAATCTCAATGGTTAGAAGAGCACATCGTCCATTTCACTGTTATCTCTGAGGATAATCCTATAAAACTGTGTTCATATCTGCAAGGGCCAGAAATCCAGAAGAATCCAGCAGTCCTGATTTATCCAATCAGAGAGATGATGCGGTTTTTGAATGTTGCACTGTCCCCCTCCCTGTCACCTCACCTGCCTGTTGCTCCAACAAGCTGCCCTGGGAGGGCCCGTTACTGTGGCCTCGGCTATCAGCCATCTGCTGTAGTCGGGGCACATCCACAGAGGTGAGCCATGACAGAGACTGCAGGTCCCCAGGGAGGTCCTCCTCCCTCAGCTGGGAGGGGTCCGTGGTCAGAAGCCTTCAAGAGAGGAGGGGGTAGGGGGAGATTTTTTTTTTTTTTTTTTTTGAGCGGGGGAGGGAGGGGGGCATTGAGGGGTTAACACGGCTGTCAGCACAGACACACATAAACCACAAGTGGAATTTAAATGTAAACACTTAGAACATTTTGTCCTTCAAAGTCAAACCCACTGTAAAGTGTGTGAATGTGGGGAAGCAGAGATGAAAGCTGCTCGGTGAAGCCGAGTATTAGCTGTGCCATCCAGGATTTCCCATAAGAAGATTAACTACAAGTGCTATTTAGCAGTGACAGTTTTAATCAACAATGAGGGAGTTAAACAAGCTTTCCATTCAGAGTAAATCATCTGTTGAGATTATTGTTTTTTTTCCTTAGTGCCACACTGATCTTTGTTTGTCTTAATTTTTGCTTCTTTGTAAATTGTGAATACAAATATGAAAAAATAAAATAGACAAAAAATAGCAAATTAAATTTACACAAATGATTTTTCATTAAAGATTTTTTTTCAACCCATAATTTTATAAATGTTGTGCTATAAACTGGATTAGATGCAGGTTTTCTGTTTAACCAGTGCACTGCCAGTACCAATCAGCTTTCAGTCATTTCGTCTGTTATGTGGAGAGCCTCCAAGAGAAAGAAAGAAAAGGGAGGAATCCTCTTGAATCCTCTCCAGTCTCCTCGGCACACACACACTTACTGGGCAAGGGTTTAGTAATTGGGGTCGCTATGACAACACATACTATTCAGTTACTTTGTGGGTCTGTTGACAGTGTAGGAGTACACCCCCCCCCCCCCCCCCCCCCCAGACACACACACACACACACACACACACACACACACACACTACAAATCTCCTAATAAAAAATCAACCCTGTGTCAGGTGACCACGGTCTGGCCGTAACCATTGGCTGAATCATAAGTAAACAACGCATGAGATCGTTTGAAACATGGGACAGCAGCACATGTTGCCTGCAACAGTTGGCCTTGTCCATTGAAAAATGATCACCTATTGTGTCCCAAACGACAAATCTGCCCAGTGGCACGTGGCTCTATTGTCTTCCCCAGACCCTTCCTTGATTGTCTCTGTCGTTTCTTTTCTTTACCCAGCCCTTGCATTAATCTGTTGGAATGACAGCCCTCACATAAGAGGGACAAATAGGATGCCATCTGCTTCCCTATCCCTTTCCAGGCTCTATCCTCACTGCCGCCCCCAACTCCCCCTCCATCACCCTCTGGCCCCCCCTTCCCTCATCCTCCCTAAACGGGGAAATCAACGGAGCCTCGGGCCAGAGGGGGTGCAAATGTAGTTTGAGGTCAGGGCTCTGTGTCTGCCATCCGAACGGGTGACATCATTGCAGCCAGGAATCAGCAGCATACATCCTCAAACACCTTGCATGCGCCAGTAAATGATTTTGAGTGATCATCCTTTAGAAGCGGGTGGCAATGTGAATTTAACACCCTCTAAAGTATCACAATATCACAGCTGGAGCTTTTGAAGTTAGTGTGCCTTTGTGAGACTAGCCCTCATTCTTCCTTTCTGTCTCTGAGTTTTCTTTTACTTGTGACAAAATGAAGAAATACTGTCCAAGCATAACAATCAAAGAATCTTTAACTGATGGATTGTTGACTGAAACAGAGGTGCTTTTTTTAATGTATGAAAAGTAGATGTGCATACACTCCCAAGTGAATCAAATCATAGTACAATATTTGCTGTAGCCTGTCTTTTACACTTTTGCTTCACAAATCTACTCAAGGTTGCAGTTCATTCATGATAAATGTGTAATACATGCTGATAGAAACTATAGAATAGGTGACATGCTGGGGGTATTTCCACCACCCCTCCTCTCTCTGCACCAGCAGCATAGAAATTGCTCACTGATGCAAAACATGTTCAACCGGTGTCTCCATGTATCATCCGAGCCTTCCCAGAGGTTCAACAACACTAAATATTGCACCTCCTCCTTCCCTCCCTCCCTGCCTCCCTCCTTCCCTACCTCCCTCCTTTTCTAATTGGGAGCCACTTGTGCACACTGGTGACCCAGAGCGCCCCATCTCCCCCTGAGCCGGCAGGCCAAGAGGCTCAGGCTCTCCGTGTGCCGACAGCGGGAGTGTAAACAGAGCTGATGGTTTCTGACAGATCCATTCAGACTGAAAATCATTTATTCTCCAGGATTTTTTTCTCCTCTCGCCTTTTTCATGCAACCCCCCACGCACAAAAAGAGCTGTCCATCTACCTTTAGATTAAACATAGTGGGGTTAGACAATTTGTTCCATGTCTATTTGCAAAACACCTCAAGGGATTTGATTCATATAAATATGCCTTTTATCTATTGAGGCGTCTCAGAGTTGATCATGAGTGTTTTTGACAATATGCAACAAAAACGATCTGCACTGTTTATCCCTAAAAGATTCTGTAACTATTGTCCTGATATAATGCAACAAGTTTTCAGTCAGAAGTCTCACCTGTAGTCCTGTGGAGACGGATGATGCCCAGCATTCTCAATTATTCCTGACATCCTGGATGTAATTCCACCTTCTATCATTTCCTGGGATATGTGGTGCCTCTGCACTGAAATGAATCAAATGAACACACTTTAGCTTATGTTCTCTGTGAGTATTCAAACAGAAGTAAACAAGCTATGTAGAAGTAGCCTGTTTGTTACAGTGTTAGTAAATATTCAAATAGTGTCCTCTTTAGTAAATGGTGGAACAGCATGGGCTATTTCTGAAAATATAAAATCACAGGCAAACTTTTTAAACTCAAATTTAAGATTCAGTAAGAATTTACTACAAGAATAAGCAAATTCAAAAATGAATTGATAGCAGCTTGTAAAATTTCAGTTTGGCATCAGTATGTCTTTGTTGTAGCTGGAGCCCATTTCACTGTTTGAATGGTTTCTGTTGCCCTTAACTCTCAATAATTGAGTTTTCGTAGCTTAAAAAAATGCATTGAGTGAATAAACTAATAAAGTTTGTAATAAATAAGCATTCAGTTCAAATGTTTACGTAACAGTTTGGTCACATTTACTCAGCCTATAGATATAAATGGTTTATCATTCAGCCTGCTTACAGTGAAACTACTCTTAAAGGCTTAAAATCATTCAAACGTCAAATGGCTAATAAAAATGAACAGTCCGACAAAGACTGAGATGTTGAAAGAAAGAAGTGGTAAAAACTCACCTGTTTTGGATGATACTGAAGAGTGTGAGAGCCGGTCGTGAGCCCCTGTACTGTATTTCACTGTGTTGCACTTGATTCTCCAAAAACCGTTTTTAAATTTCCCTCTCTGGAGCTGTCCAGCGCTCTGACATGCGCAGTGGAGACTTCAGCAGAGCTCAGCAGTGGCCCGGGGGGCAGGAGGACCCCATGAGTTTGACAGCTGCTCTTAATGCAGTGCCTGTTAACAGTCCCGACAACATCCACACTTCCCACGGCAAGCGCAGAAGTAGCGATGCTGAGATTTTATTTGGCTTTTTTCAGTTTCTGTGGACTTTCTGGTGCCAAACTGCGGATGTGGTGCGCTCCTCCACTGCGTCCAACAGCAGCCAGACACACGTTTGCTGCGTTAAAAGTCAGGCCATACTCCCTCCAGACATTGTAGTCCTCTTGGCGGATGATTATTGAAGGGATAAAGTTGATGTATTGAAAGGAAGTTCCCTGTCTGTCTTACACCGTCTTGTGCGCTTGTCCAACCAGTGGCACACAGGTGCGCCCTGTGCGTCTTAATAAAACACAAAAGAACACGAGTTCAGGCCTAATTCCTTTTCAGGATATTTAATTTAGAGCGACAAAAATGTTCTGTATTTTAAAATAGTTGAACCAGACAATGCGCAATAAAAGCAACAGAAAAAATAGAATTAAACAAAAAAAGGAAGAATAATAATTAGATATCCATTTTGCTCCACTATATCCTCCTGTCAGGTTATTCCTAGAAAGCTCCCTCGTTCGGGTCTAAGACGATGTGAGTCGCTGCTTGTGGTGGCATCTGTGTATGTGAGTGTGAACTTTTTTTTTTTGGGAAGTGCTTGTAGATAATTTGCTTCCCGCCGCTATGGCCGCGTCCTGCTCCTCTCAGCAGTGGGAAAAAGAGCCGGGGAGGCGCGTAGGGAGGGCAGGGCGCCGGGTGGGCTACAGCAGGAGGCGGCAAAGGCTCACACTCGTCTGGAGAGCAAGCCCACTTGCAAAGAAAAAAAAAAAGAAAAAGAAAAAGAAACAGAAAAAAAAAGTGTGGCATGAAGGAGTTGTGTCTTGGGTTGGTAACGCGATAAGAAATGACTGTGTCATCATTTGCTCATTCAAGCTTTAATAAAATGAAATCCCACTTCCAACTGCTGTTTTTCATAAGTAAGCATTTCACTGAGTTGTAGCTACAATAGCAAAGAATTTATTTTACTCAAGGCGGAAAAAGATCTGTACCCTCTCCGTGTGCCAGTATTGAGGAAATAAGTGACTCATGAATTTGTAAAAGCAGCTCACAGCATCGGGAGGCTATTTGTTTGTTTGTTTATTTTATTCACAGTTTCTGAGGAAAAGGAATGAATAGATTTAACTCTCGTATTCAAGGACCCACAGGGCTCCAGCTCCCAGCAAGGTAAAAGTTACATTTCAGCATTTCCTGATTAAAAATTGATTGTCTTCCAAATGATGTCTCACTTTAACCTGTTTTACCATTTGATAGGACATCGACAATGATAAAAAACCTAAAAGAAGAGCCCGAGACGCTGTGAGTGAACGTTTGCGCACCAGTAAAGATGGAACAGGCTGCAGGTATGGTCTTTTAAACACCAGGATTAAATGTGAAACCTGTTTGAGATTAAATCTGCGGCCGGAAATTAAAGGGGAATTCCTTAAAGTCTGTAGGGAGACTAGTGACAGCAGTATCAGGCCCATGGGACCCTACAGATGGTAAATCGGCCTGTCACAATGGGCTCAATCAATGATTACATGCATGAACGTAACGGACAAAAACAAGACCATCCTTAGAGAGCAGATGCTGGAGGTCCTAAAGCCCGCAGGGTTGTGATCTGGAAACAGGGGGGACACTGAGGGGCAGTGAGGTGATGGTGATGGTAAGTGCCACAGGTTCACAAAAGGTCCCTGAGCAGGACACTGACCCACTGGTTGTTCTGCAGGGGTGGACAAAATAACAGACACATAGATCTGAATTGATTAGTTGATCAGAGAGATTCATTAACTAAATTTACTGGTTTTGATGAGCTTTACAGAAGATTTCAAATCAATGTAATGGTCATTTATACATCATACAGTCTTTTCAATTTGAAAGTCCTAAAATGTCACTACCTGGCCATCAGGAAATATCTTGATAATATCACCATCATGCATCATGCTAACATCACCAACAAAATAAAAGAAACACCGTACTTTATTACTTAATTACTTTATATATGGCCAGGTAGAGGCATGTGTAGGAATATTAAGGTAATTGCTCTGAGAGTGCTGCATTCAGGAGAGACATGAGGACTCCCTGCAGCTCAGGAGCACAGAGTGACTGCTCTCCTCTCTCATGCCTGTTCAGGAGTAATTGTGAAACAATGGGATCACCGCCTGAGGATTGGCCTGTGTTTGTAGCCTGTGTTTTTGTCTTGCACTGAGTGTTTACTCAAAACACATCGGCCCCTCTGAGAACGAGGTCAGCTCACCCCTCTAATCTCCTCTGCAGGCAGAGACACAGTGTCCCCCCAGAACAGCATGTCACCCAGAGTGACCCTCTGGCCACACAGAGGAAGCTGCCGTCAGCCATGCTTAGCCAAGGAGCAGCATCAGTGTCCTGCCAAAGACTTTGTTTTCTCACCGAGGCTTCAACCCGAAGGGAGCAGAGTGTCCAGACTGTCAGGCTTCAGGTTGCCCCGTCAAAGGTCAGACAGTCAGAGACGACTTACAACAAGTTTCAGTGTAGTTACACCCTCACAGAGGGAAGTCTTGGCAGAGCAACGATTAAACTGAACAAATTTATAATGGCAACACCATTATCAGGTTGTGCATCTAATGTTACCTGTGTGTCACCACTTTACATCTTTATTGTAAAAGTGGAAGTTGAGTAACTATTTTTTAAAAGGTACAAATTGAGACTGAACATTTAAACCCTAAGTGCAGCTCAACACTGCTGTAGTTATTATATAATAAACTTAGTGTTCTGCATAATTAGCTCCAAGCCGGGTCTGAGGTCAGCTCACCCAATTCACCACTTAAACCCCAGGTTTTTAGTTTTATCTGGGGAGATTTTCAGATCCACTGCTGAGATTTTTGCCATTAAATGCAACAGAGATAAAAATTAATGCTATTACATTTCTACTCAGTAAAGTGGAGGTGAAAGG
This sequence comes from Seriola dumerili, assembly GCF_002260705.1. Lineage (NCBI taxonomy): Eukaryota > Metazoa > Chordata > Actinopteri > Carangiformes > Carangidae > Seriola > Seriola dumerili. The sequence continues at coordinate 793,155 of NW_019174272.1, read as the reverse complement.
TGTTGTTCTCATCGCAACATTTATTCCCATGGCTAATTCACTGTGACATCACCTGTCACCGAGAACTATAGGTGTAACTTCATTTTGAAATAGGAATTTAGTTTTGAAATGGACCTTTTTTTCGCAGCAAACATTTTGACTTGTCATAGCAGGAAAAGTTCAGGTGTTAGTAATGACATTAATTATGGCTCAGCTCTATTTAAATGTCCCAGTAAGCCATGCATGCACAACACCAGGACCCTGAAACTGAAGCAACTAAATGGAATTCAGCCATCATTAACCGTATTATTTACACCCAATGTGACATGTCAAAATTTACTGCGGTGAAAAAGGGCAACAGATGTCAATAACAGGTGCAGTTGCTAGATACTTCACAGATGAAGAGTTTATATACAAAACTTATGATCAGTTTATAAAATATGATGCATTATATATTATCCAACAATATATGAACTAATTAAAATATTTATATATAAATATACATGTAAATTATAATAGCATAACAGTGACAGGGTCCATTTTCCTGCATTATGGATACTTCACTTGTGATACTTTGATTAGGCTTTGCTGAAAATACTTACAAAGTTTTTCTGAAGTATATTTTCAACAACAACAACAACAACACAGTGTGTTAGTTTTACATTAGTAAAGAATCTGAATACTTCAACTTCTAATTCAAGGTTTTACTATCAGTCTCCGTCTGCATCAAACTGACGAACAGAGAGGGTGCGCTGCAGCAGATATACTACTGACAGGGTATTGGTCAATATTGGTCCCATCACACCATCTTCTCCATCAGACGACTTCTCTGGACAGACTGGACTGCTGGACTTCCCAATCCTATTGTCCCTAAGGATCACAGAGCACCCTATCTTCAGGGTTTAGAGGGGTCAATGGTATTGATCTCTGAGTGGCCTGTGTCAACACCAAAGCCCCTGGTCTGAGGCGAGGTCAGTCCTATTTAGTGTCCTAAAGGGTTAAGATGGAGCAAAAGTCCTCTTCTTTTTCACAGCCGATTGAGTGTAAAAGAGCCTCATTTCCAAAAGAGCTCTCATTTACTTTTTATGTGGCACAGCAGGCACATGGCGTCCCCTAAGGATGGCACTCAGACACCCCTAAGTCAAGTTGTCTAACTTGCTTTGCATTTAGTTTTTGCAGTGACCCTTCTGAGGTTATCCAGGCTGACAAACATTTTATTCTTGCTGGGTACTGTGTTAAGAAATAAGTCAATTGCAGTTAGATGTTTAAAGCAACAGTGAATTAAAAAATGAGACAAAAGTAAAAATCACAATTACGAGGGAGACATAATGATGTTATATGTTCATTATTCTTATTTTGAGGTAAAAAATATCCAATGTGGGGTATGAAGTAACCTCACTGACCCAGCACTTTGGATCTGAAATGATGACAGGTCCCAGCCTTCGTTACGCTGCTCTGAAAAATTAGAATCATGGACTATGAAAGAAGGAGAGATCCAAAGAAAGGGACAGGGGGAAGAAAGACGGTCTTTGGGAAAAGAGGAATTAGATAGGAAGAGAGGGAGAAATAAAGGGAGGGACACAGTGAAATGGAGACAAAATAAGAAGGAGAGGAGCGAGGGAGAGGGGGCAGTAGTGGTGTGATGTGAGTGTTATCATCAGCTCTCATTCTCAGCATGGAATCTATAATGGGAAAATCAACCTCTCTGACTCCTGTGTAATTGGATTTGCCGGGTCTCGTGCTGAATCAGAGCCCAGTGGGTAGCACAAAGCTTGTTAAGATTGGACAAGCATTGCTGGGCCGCTGGGCCGGGGGAGAGGTGGGACGACGGCAGAGGTAACCTTGACAACTTTTCTGGAGTGGAGAGTGAATAATTCAAATATGCTGAACACTCAACTGGTCACCCCTAATAGACAAATGACTGAAAGCTTTCCAAACATTAATCAACCCATAAAATGGGTGAAACCTGAGCTTTTCTCACATTTAGGTCACCAGAGCTGAGAAAATGGACACCTGTGTTACCTTGGAGACTGTGTGTCTTCTAATGGTGGTTACCAGGTTACACAGGTTAACACACTCCCACCTGGGATCTCACCACAAGGTGCAGCTACTTTAAGGCATGGTCATGTTTGTACACAGAAGAAAACGGACTATTGGTTCCTTAGAAAATATTGAGATCAATAATTTCAGCATGTCACTGACTTGCACCTGGTTGAAGCAATAGTTACTGTCTATAAAATACATACTTTAGAGGAAAGACTTTAAACCACGCTGTATGCTACATTTTGTTTTTGGTGCTATCATATGTTAACGTGCTAACTGGCTAAACTAAGATGGTGAGCATGGAAAATATTGTACCTGATAAACATCAACAATTTAGCATTTATGTTGTGACCATGTTAGCATGCTGATGTTGGCATTCAGCTCAAAGCTCAGTTGAGCTGCTAGCGTGACTGTAGACTCTTTTTTTTGTTCTGTCAATATCAGTGGCCTTGCTTGGTAAATTTTTTAGCTTATCTGTTTTTATAATTTTTATAATGTTTTATATTTAAGTCTGTGTGTGTTCTGTGTTTCACCTGACTGCAAAACAAATTTTCCCTCGATTGCAACTAAGGCCAATTACAGACTTACACCCTGGTGGCCTGTGGGTTTGCGGCGAAGACCACAAACATTCCAGTTCAGGTCCGGCCAACGATCTTTGTTGCGTGTCATTTTCATCATGTTTACACTGTCAACTCTCTCATACAAAGATACAGTAATACTCAAGCATCCAACATTTGAATGCTATCATAGGAACTTTAATTAGAGGCGCTGCTATCTGGTAATTGTTTCCACCCAAGCAAAAAATTAGTTAATTGCATTTGGGCATCAACCCAGGAGCATTTTACAGAAGCACTACGCTTTGGCAGCTCGGACTGTAGCTCTAAACAATGGCACTCCCCTGACTAGCATTGTTATACTGAGTAATAAAGCAGTTGGTGATTAGTTGGTAATTGATCCACCTAATCAAAGATCAGTAACCAGACCTAGACTGTGCCAGCAAGGAGAAAGAAACTGGGGCTTTTTTTTGCTGCTGGTTCTGATGTAATGGAGCTTAGAGGTAGAGAGAAGGAGAGACAGAGAAAAAGGAGAGAAGGGAAGGGGGATGGTTGGATTGGTGTGGTTTGGATCTTGTTTCTGTATCGTTATGTTACACTCAGTAGAGCAGTAGATACCCAGGTAAGCACTGAATAAGATCTCCGTCCCTTCACCTCCCACGACATGAATGATTAAGCACCTAGCCCACAGTGGCCTGAGCCTGGGTCAGGATGCTGTGGAGAAGCATATGTGCGCAACTTCACCAACACTGTACTGCTACAGCATGCTGGATGAGTGAACCGCCAGACAGAGCAGAGAGGACAGTAAATGTGTTTTTTTTGTTTTTGTGTTTTTTCATTAGTATTATTAATCAATCTGGACCACTGTCAATAATCTGATGTTTATAGGTTCACCGATTGTCTCCATGCAAGCAGACACAGGAGGACACACAATTCGTGTCTAACTTCTCTGGAGAGAAGGACATTTGTTGCAGAGTGGATCCTCATTGAGATTCTTCATCAGGCAGCAGAATAAGACGGCTTCAGATATGCAGGTTTGAATTTTCTTTTGTGTCGTACAAATTTCAAATTTCTCGTGTTCTCGTTTTGTTGCTTTTCAAAGTTCAGATATCATAATGCAGTATGTCAAAGTGGTTCAGAGCTTGAAAGTTTAGTGTGATTGTTATGTGTGTAATGTACAGATATGAGAGTGGTATCACTCTTCTCATTGAACTCTGCCAGAAAGTGAATCAGCACATTTACCAAAATGTTGAACTAAGGGAAAGAGTAGAAACTATGCAGAAGTAAAGGAAGTAACTTCTAGCTGTACTGACAAATGAAGACCTTTAGGGTCAAGTGGAGATTTTACTAATGTACCAGATCATCAGGCAGAATCCTCTTTAAGAGGGAGAGGGAGAACTTTCCTGTTACTTAGTTGGTAAATTGCTGTATCCCCCTCCCTCCCTCCCTCCCTGGTCTAAAGCTACTTCTACTTCTCACACAGATGAGGTCACTCTGTCTCAGGCAACACTGACACTCTAGACCAAGATGAGGGACCATCTCTTAATTAAAATACAATTGGTTGTGCTCTGAGGTAGCAAGGCAATTCACCTGATCTGACAGTGGCTTAGTGGATTCATTACATAATCATTCTTTCCGCTGTGCATCAGATTGGGCTGTCGATTGTTTAATTATAACTAGAATTACAATCCGGTCCACTTTGTATTATACAAAGCCACGAATAACACATGCATAAGAAAAACTTCTTTCTATAGTCAGGTGCTTTATTCAACTCAGACTATTCTTGTTGTCCTGGACAAGAGAGTCTGAACGCCCATTCAGTGTTCGGCCTTTCTAGCACAGTGTCATTAGAAACACTTTTGCATGCTGCAGAGGGATTTCTTAAAAAGAAATACCTGCAGGACACCAGAGGAAACCTGAATGCAAACCAACAAACATTTAGATTTCGTCAGTGCACTGAATGAAAACCTAAGACATTGGCATTATTATCACCACTGAATTCATGAATCCTCCTCTTGACAGGGGCTTATCAGTTCATGTTATTACTTGTAACACTGTATGGCAGATCCCTAAGTCACGCTGTCCCAGCATATTGTCTGCTTGTGCTGCCCCGAGAGAAGTTTGTTCCCATGAAGAAAGGGGGTGTCACAGATACCCCACACCAGCACCACTACCATTACATCGCCAGATTGATTCTGACGTCCAAAAAAGGGTTCCTTCAATGATATTGTTCACCTGTCTCATTGGCTTAAAGTGGGTGGGTGGGGGGGGGTGGGTGTGGGAAGGGGGTCGGGTGAGGGTTATTGGTGGGGACACGGGGTGAGGGGTATTGTTGGGGAGAGGGGTGAGAGCACTGGGGGTGTGGGGCTGACAGGTGGAAAAAAACACTCTCATCTGACTAGCCTCCTCTATCCTTCCATGGGGCCCTGTGTGAGCAAAGTAATGAAGTCCAAATTACAGCACAGGATTGCTAAGAACAAGCCTCTATTGTTCCCCCTCGGGGCACACTAAATGAGTGTCACAGCAAGCAGCGGGGCACAGACCGTTACTGCACTATTTAGTCTGTCCCGTTGTCTCAAGATGGCCCCGTTTCAGAGGTTCTCAGATCAGACAAATACTGCTCCCCTCCTCCTCCCTCCTTCGCCTTCACCCTTCCTCTGTACAGCCAACCCCTCCCCAACTCCTCACCCCAAAATAGGCCAAATCTCCTCTATTGTGTTTCGACTGCCTAGTGTGAAATTCACTGTGACGTTAAATGTTTTCTAATGAATAATTACTGAATGGATATGCAGGGGGAATATGTGTAATGGATTGTAGACTGCATTTTAAAGACGTCTTTTTTGTCTCTGCTCCGTGGTATTTACAGGACAAAAACACTTGGCCTTTCTCAGAAGAAATGAGGGCCATAGGCGGAGGATAGAAGCAGGGGAGGAGGGGGAACGGAGGGCTTTGTGTCAATTAGATCCAATGGATTATCTTTTTTAATGTTTTTACAGAGAGAGTTGAGAATCAAAGGACTTCTGCTTCCAAAGGAGAGAGAGAGAGAGAGAGAGAGAGAGAGAGAGAGAGAGAGAGAGAAAAAAAATACAAAACCAACAAAAGCTGTGAAAACCTTTGGTCTAAGTGTTGGTGCTGAGAATGCAAAACAGATTGGTGGAATTTTTCCCACTATGCTTCTTAAATGTGCCGCTGTTTTGGGCACCCCGAGTCCATTTGCACAGTGTGTTATGTTTGCTTGGTGCGTCAGCTCTAGTGAACTGTGGGCTGCCAGCCAAGGTCCCTGTGTGCTGTGTAGTGATCATTAGCTTCTGTCTGTTCGTCTGCACAATCACAGAGCTTTGCTTCAAAGACACATAGGACCTCTAGACCTCTTATTTCAATTGAACTAACAGGGACCATGTTTGTGCTTTTTTGGGGGCTTTTTTCAGCGTCGTCCTCCCCCATGGAGCTTTTTATTCAAACATTCATTCATCCGGCCGCATTTGTCAAAATACGTGCCTGAGAATTTGGATATCATTGTTATGCATGTAAAAATGTGTTACACTTTGTTATTGTTACTTTGGCAGAGTTTGCTTCCTCTAATAATCAGGATTAATCTAACTGATTAATACACACATTTATAAAGTTATTAACTCTAACAAAATGTATAACTGTGAAGCATTGAATGTGTAATGGTGTCGAAAAGGTGTTTTAGAATTAGAGAGATCTGCAGATTATGGTGCAACAGGACAGGAACAGGAACAGGAATTTACACTTTTAAAAGTTATTTCTGCAGCTCTGAGGCTCTGCATTTAGCTTCCTTATGGTTGATGCAACTTGTTGCACAGGGTCAGCTGGATATGGAGGGTGCCCTGACTGCCAGGGACCGGGTGGGAATCCAGGATTTTGTCCTTCTGGATGAAACCACAGAGACAGCCTTCCTCAGCAACCTCAAGAAACGCTTCAGCAAGGATCTCATCTATGTGAGTCTGGGAAGGGACTATTTAAACCCTGCTGTCAACAATTGTATGTGCATTTTCACAATAAATATGACAACTTTTGACTCTTTCTTTTAGACCTACATCGGCACTTTGTTAGTGTCTGTCAATCCCTATAAAGAGCTGGACATCTACAGTAAGAAACAGATGGATATCTACATGGGTGTCAATTTTTTTGAGCTTCCACCACACATGTGAGTGTATAATCTGCATCTGTAATGTGAATTTGAGGGTGCATGTACCTAATTTAAACAATAATCTAACTCTTGTTGTAGCCCAAGTTCATTTGTGAAATATTGTGATTGCTCTACAACCCTGTAGCTATGCCTTGGCAGACAACGCCTACCACACCATGCTGACAGAGTTCAACAATCACTTCATCCTCATCTCTGGTGAGAGCGGAGCAGGGAAGACGGAGGCCTCCAAGAAAATTCTGCAGTATTACGCCGTCAGCTGTCCGAGCACCACTCTGCTGAACACTGTCAGGGACAAAATGCTCAAGTCCAACCCTGTCCTCGAGGTCTGGTCGTTACTTAGTGTTATATCCTTGTAATGATGCACCAAAGAGCAGGTTGTTAATTATTCTGTGTGATATGGTTGTGTTTTCCCTCAGGCTTTCGGGAATGCCAAAACGCTGAAAAATGACAACTCAAGTCGGTTTGGGAAGTATATGGACATTCAGTTTGACAGCCAGGTGAGAATCAGGTGGCAAATTCACAGAGGGGCTTCTGACAAATATATCAATAAATCATAGGTGAGAAATCAGGAGGTTTATGAGAGACCCTTTAAGTACAGTTCTCCTGTTTTAAATTCTTCTTAAAAGTGTGCCATAATCTACCCTCGTGGGCTGCAACCCACTGCACTTTACTCCAAAAACTGGGAGAAAAAAATACTTGTATTTGGTAATCTAAGTTTAACAATAAAATGTTTCGTTTAAATGTACAAATGTGTAAAAATAAATTAGAAGCCTAAAAATTACTTACAGCACAAATTGCACAACTTTGCTCAAGGATTAATTCGGTCATCCAGGAGAAAGCAAAAATAATTGATGAGTATTAACTTTCCTTTCATGGGACTGAAGAAGTAGCTTTCAAGGAAAAACATTTATCCTAGAAATATATTTTAAATCTGGCCACTGGACCATAGGCTATGTTTTTTTCTGCAAGTTGTAGAGCTGCTGTCTTTAGGATCATGATGCCCATAGGGGGATGCTGTCGGAGGCCACATCCTGAATTACCTGCTGGAGAAGTCGAGGGTCGTGCATCAGAATCATGGGGAGAGAAACTTCCACATCTTCTACCAGCTAGTGGAAGGAGGAGAGGACGACCTGCTGCACCAGCTGGGCCTGGAGAGAGACTCCCTGCATTACAACTATCTAACCCAAGTATGTGACTACGTTTTAATGAATTCAATTTATGAGATAATTGTACAATTTGACATTATGTTACCGTGTTTACTTTCTTCTGACAGGGAGAGTGTGCCATTGTGTTTTCCATTAATGACAAAAATGACTGGAAAACAGTCAAAAATGCACTGCAAGTCATCGACGTCGATGAGATTAACACTGATGTAAGTTGGACGTTGTTACCGACGCACTCACTCACTCTTCCCTTGTAGTTTTGCATCGCTTTATGAATATTTATTCTGTGCAGCACTTGTTTGGGATTGTTGCGAGCGTCCTCCATTTGGGGAACATTCAGTTTGACTCTGACAGTAAAGGCCAGGCCCTCCTGAACAACAACGCAGAGTTACGCTGGGTCTCAAATGTAAGAAAATAGCGCTGTGGTATTCTTCAGATATGTAGCATTATTACAAAAAAGTCACAGAACAAAATATCTTAATGTTATTTTTCCCTGCAGCTGCTAGGGGTTGATGCTCACATTCTCCAAGAGGGATTGACATTCAGGAAGATAGAGGCCAACAAAGATCAGGTGCAAGCGTGTCAAAATGTCCTAAAGTTTTATTTATCTATGATTTAAACTTTACAACGTTGTATTTGAGAAACAGCTATGATTTTATCCCTTTGTAAAGGTCCTCAGCCCGTTCACAATTGATCACGCCATCTATGCCAGAGATGCCCTGGCTAAAGCCATCTATGGACTGACCTTCACCTGGCTGGTCAACAGGATCAATGGGTCCATGGAGAACAAGGTGAGAGGAAGCGTGTGCAACAAATCACAAAGTGAAGGTGGTGAAGATGACTATACTGACTTAACTCATCTGTTTGTTTTTTTCCTGACAGGACTCTTCAAGAAAGACTGTGATAGGGCTTCTGGACATATATGGGTTTGAAGTGTTCTATGTAAACAGGTAGGAAGTCGTTTTTCTCCGTTTTCCTACATTTTGTCACAGCTTCATATTGTGATCAGGGCTGTTGTAACCAAGTATAACTATTTTTTTTTCATGGGGGAAAATGTTACCAGTTCTGAATGAATCTACCTGAGCTGTTTGTGTTCACTTTTCCCCTCAGTTTTGAGCAGTTCTGTATAAACTATTGCAATGAGAAGCTGCAGCAGCTTTTCATCCAGCTGACACTCAAGGCCGAGCAGGAAGAATATGAAGCAGAGAATATCGAGGTACTCCTGTTAACCCGAAAAACAAAAATTTGGGAGGAATAAAAGTGTGTTTACATTAATTTGCATTAAATAATAATCACTTTTCCCCAGTGGGAGCCAGTGCAATTCTTCAATAACAAGATCATCTGTGATCTGGTTGAGGAGAAACACAGAGGAATCATATCAATACTGGTGTGTACTTGCTGAAATAGACCTTGAAGCCTGGCCAGCAGCTTATAAAACACACTGTTACCGTAAAAAAACATTGCCACGTGAAACTATGGTCAGTGTTTTAATAAATATCCTGCAGGACGAGGAGTGTCTGAGGCCGGGAGATGCCACAGACCTCACCTTCCTGGAGAGACTGGAAGAAAAGATGGGAAATCACCCTCACTTTGTCACGTGAGTTGACTTAATCTACTCAAACTATCTAGCACAAATTCACACGTGAGTATGTTGACATTTTATTTGTATTTTGAGAGATAAAAACCTAAAACTATTTGGCCACAGAATACTTTTTTATTACGTCACATTCACATTTGCTAATGAAGCAGTTGTTTTAATTAAATACAAACTCCGTCTAAACGACGCTGTGCCAGTATCAACGTTGTGCTGACTGGTGTCTTGTGAGCGAGCCGACAGTGAGCCGATAGAGATGGAGGATTAGGATTCGTCTACAAAGCCTCTCACTCTTCATCCCTCTGTCTCTATCTCCACCTCTTTGACTGTAGGCACAAACTGGCTGACAAAATGACACGTAAGACTCTTGAGAGGGGAGATTTCCGTCTTTTACATTATGCCGGGGAGGTCACCTACTGTGTTGTGGGTAAAAGGAATCACTATCTCAGGCCCTCAAACATCTAAATCTTTTCATTTTCAGCTGCCAAACAGCCCAATGACTTTTTTTTTTTTGTTGCTGTGACATTCTAGGTTTCCTGGACAAAAATAATGACCTCTTATACAGAAACATAAAAGATGTAAGTCTACAGTTTTGTACTTTGCTATGTGAGACAGAAAATATGCGCTGGAGAGGAGGCTTAGTTCCTTGAATATTAAAGAGGGTAATGGATGAACGTTTAGAAACCAACATTATGTTAAATAAGTGTGTTGTGTGTGTTATCCCTGCTTCTCACAGCTGATGTGTCAGTCTAAAAATGCCATAGTCAGAGAGTGTTTCACCAACATGGATCCAGACAGCAGGCGAAGACCAGAAACAGTGAGTGCTCACCATGCTCAACTGTATCACTACACCTCGTCAGCAGCAGCACTACGCTATAGTTTAGAGTTACATGCCATATATATAAAGCCTGGAATATTTCTTCATGTGAATTATCCAGAGTGAAAAAAAGGAGCAAGCATCCAAAATATCTTTTGTACTTAAGAAAGGACTGTAGCCCGTATGGGACATACAATATGTGATACACATTTTAACATTTCTTGCAATGCATTTAAAGAGCAAAAATGTGCACAATGTAGAGATTACAAATGAATAAGTGGTCTATACTGTCTAGAGTGACCACTGAGATGAAGACAAATCATTTTTAACAAGTCAATAGCAGTCTGACCGTGTCATCATTAAGCCATATGGATTTGACAGATGAACTGTTGGGGATTATGACCCTCATGTTGTGTCTGTAGGTGGCGACCCAGTTTAAGAGCAGCCTGCTGAAGCTGACAGAGATCCTCATGGCTAAAGAGGCCTGGTACATACGCTGTCTTAAATCTAATGAGTCCAAGCAGCCAGGTACTTTAATTAAGAGATGACACGTGTAGCTGTTTTGGTAACATGATGGAGTCATTTGAATTTCACCCTTTTCTCGGCCACATAATCACAGGTCAATTTGATGAAGCACTGATCAGGCACCAAGTGAAATACCTGGGGCTGATGGAGCACCTCAGAGTCAGACGAGCTGGTTTTGCCTACAGACGCAAATATGAGGTCTTCTTAAAGAGGTACGAAGGAGCAAAGAGGCTGGAATTTATCCTCTTTAAATGAAATATTGTGTTGAATTGAGTGATTCCATTCTGCTACAATCACTCTGCTGAGTGGGTTGTTTGCTGCTTCCTACAGATATAAACCGCTGTGCCCGGCCACCTGGCCTCACTGGAGAGGAGTGCCTGCTGATGGAGTGGAAGAGCTGGTTCAACATCTGGGCTACCTGCCAAATGAATACAAAATGGGCCGGTGAGGACAAGACTTCCTAAACACAACAAAGCAAATGTCCTTTGAGCCAAGAATAACCAAAAACATTTTTTCCCCTTTGTAGTACCAAAATATTCATCCGTCATCCGAGGACACTTTATGCCACAGAGGATGCTTATGAGAAATGTAAACATGAACTGGGTGAGTGCAAATCCGCTATGAAAATATTTCAGTCATCACTATACCTGCGCAATTATTTCATTTGATGCTATAAATTTTCAGCTACAAGACTCCAGGCCAAATACAAAGGATACAAAGCAAAAGGAGAATTCAGAAAACAAAAAGAAGCTGGTAAGTGTCAGAACACATGATCTAGATTAGGATGTTCTATGTTGCTTTGCTATGTACGTAATAGAAAATTACACACCCTCTACATGCACATCTCATTATATTTTTTTCCCCTCAGCCACTAAGATTGAAACTTGTTGGAGAGGAGTGCAGGCGAGGAAGGAGCGAGAGAGAAGAGCCTGGGCTGTAAAAGTCATCAAGAGGTGAGACAGAAGATGAAAAGTCATGCAATATCATCACACAGCTCCTCAAGGTTAGTGTCACATTTTTACTACTTCAATATCTAACAACCTGTATCAGATTCATCAAAGGTTATATGACCAGAGGGCAAGCAAAAACCACAGATAACTCGGAGTACCTGGCCTTTGTGAGGCAAAATTACTTGAACCGGCTTAAAGAAAATCTGCCAAAGACCGTTTTGGATAAAACCACCTGGCAAGCTCCACCAGCTGTGCTCGCAGAGGTACAGTGATTCATCAGATTCATTGCAAAACAAGCTGACATGTTATTTAGACTCGGTGCACATTTTTCATTCTCGTCAGACGTCAGAGATCCTGCGTAAGCTTCACTACCGTCTTATGGTGCGGAAGTATGTGAGAGGAATCACACCCCAGAAAAAAACGCAGGTACCTCACATGTCAAACACATTGTATTAGACCGGATCATCATATGTCCTTTTTGTAGTGATCAGCTTTCGATTTTTTGTCCCTTCAGCTTCAACTGAAGCTTGTCACCAGCTCCATCTTCAAGGGCAAGAAGGACACTTATCCACAGAGTGTCGCTCAGCCATTTGTAGACACCAGAATCAGTTAAGTATCGGCTACATTCCCACAATGCCGTGTTATTTTTGAACAATCATTTTTACATCATTTAATATCTCTAGGTGAACAAGACATAAATGTGAGGGTTCTCCAGATGATTCGCAATGAGCACATCAAGGTAATAAAATGTCATTACACACCCAGAGGAAATACAGCACCGCATCGAACACAACTCACTGTGTTGCATTCTGTGTTTCTGTAGTACAGCGTCCCCGTAATCAAGTATGACAGGAATGGTTTCAAACCGAGGCCACGACAGGTCATCCTCACCCAGGCAGCTGCCTATGTGGTAGAGGAAGCCAAGATCAAACAAAGAGTGCTGTACACGTTCCTCAAAGGTCAGACCAGTATGTTAATACACACTTTACTTGCCATCCGGGATGTTTTCATGTTTGGTTAAAAATTTTGTTTGACTCAATGCAGGTATTTCCGTCAGTAATTTGACTGATGGCATGATTGTATTCCACATAACATGTGAGGACCCTAAAGAAAAGGTATGTAGATGTATAATATTCAGTAGATATTTGGGTTTGTCAGAATATGCCGTTTTTATAAAAGTGTTTTGTTACTATAGATTCATAGAAATACAGAAACCACTTGAATTAAACAGCTCATTTCAGTCTTCAAAGATTTTCAGTTGGAAGTTTCTTAAAAGCCACATACAAGATGGTATTTTTAATCCAAGGTCATTTGTCTGATTGTATTTTACTCTGTGGCTGTTTCAGGGGGATCTGGTAATGCAGTGTGACCACTTGTTTGAGTTTTTGACCAAACTCAGTGTCATCGCTAACAAACAAAGTGCAATCAAAGTGGTCCAGGGCAGGTGAGTGTGTATCTATATAAGAAATGTAGAGGTTAAATTTCATGAGTATATTTATCTAAAACACGTTGACATCTTTGCATTGATTCTTAGTATCAAGATTGAAATCCAGGCAGGGAAAGAGAGTGCAGTGGACTTCAGCACTGGACAGGAGCCCATGGTATACAAGGCCAAGAATGGACACCTCATGGTGGTGAGTTGAGTCCGGTGATAATGAAGAATTTATGTACGGATGTGCTGTTTGAGGCTCTGATATAAAATTAATCTGCAGATGAAGAGATACCACTTTGACCAAGGTCTGTTTATTTAAGATTTTCACAATATACAAAATGCAAGCAGTAAACTGTGTCCACTCTCATCCCAAGTATCTGCCCACCCACCTCTCCATCCACACACCCACCAGACCTGCGCCACATTTTAAGCACTTTCTGAAGAGGAGAAACACACAAATGAGAAAAAAAACAAACGTTCATACATATTATGGGGTTACATTCTCTGCATACAACAGGGAGAGTATCTTATCTTCTCTAGCCTGAGATGTTGCATAATATCTTTAATCCAATGATAAGACGTAGGTGGGGGAAGGGTCTTTCCATCTGAGCAGTACGAGCTGACCAGCCAACAAAGTGCAAAAGGCTAGCGTGTTGCACTTATGATCGCTTAGATGCACACCCTGTGGTGCAACACCAAATAAAGCAATAAGAGGGGACTGACACCTTTAGTATTTTAGAGAGATTTTAGAGAAACATAGGAAGATTTTAAAACAGATAAAGGAGCTTAGGTAATACATTGATCTTGATGATACTGATCTTTCCACTCAGAGAAAAGGGCAGCAAGTCACAACGTTTTGTGTCCTGTTTTCAGACCAGCTATCATGGGCAGGAAGCTACCATTGGCGAGGTCTTATAGTCTATAGTTAGGCTATGTGTAATCCAGAATCCCAGATATTCAAACTATTTTGTGCAGATTTTAAAAGGGGTTGAATTAAAGGAGGAAAAGATACCGCTTTAAATCAAATTATTTGTCCCAACAGGTTGCCACTCGGGCCCGGACACGGTAACGTGTGGGGCTGAGGAGACACACAAGAGGCCCCTGCATATTTTATCAGGAGACCCCTAAAGAGAGGATCAACATGTCTACAACTGAGCAGAAAGAACTGCATTTAGGAACCATGGTTGAGCCTGTTTATTGGACAGCAACACCTTTTTTATACATTGCAGTTAATTAAAATTAACTTTCCATTAGAAAATGTTAAATAGTGATGAAAGATAGTTTCAGCATCATTTTATGTTTAAGGGTTTGTCTCTGTTGTTTTTACCACTACCGTTCAAAGCAAAGGCTGACACTGGACTGTAAATCAAATCTATCAAATTTAAATCTACAAAACTATTTTAATGTACAAAACACTCAACATTATCTGAACAATGAAGCCATATGTGTCATAATTTTATATGTTCACAAATGATGTGAATATGAGAATTAAACACAACAAAAGACTGTTTGTAGAAATTTATTTGTGATAAAGTAGGTATAAATATAAAACATACATATATGTTCACTTCTGTACAACAGACCTACAAGTACTGCGATTGTTAGACATATTTCAACTCAAACCTATTGTGTGCAAACGGTACATTCTCTGATGAATGCTGTGGTGAAGGACAGGTCTAATTTCTCTCCCTGTTAAAAGCTTGTAGACAGGATTCCCTTCCTGCCTGTGAGATCTCTGGTTACAGTCATTCACTTCAACCTCAGCATCCATCAGTCAATCACCCCAGTACATTTAACACCTCAGGTCACAGCTCAAGTTGCCTCCACTGAAAATAATAATCATTTAGTGAAGTGAAGGGAAAATGCATAATGTTAACACTAAATATAGCAGAAGCACTACAGTGAAATGCTGCATCCACCTGTGATATCTTTACTGTATCAAAAATTATTAAATTTTTTAAAAAGATTTAATTGCTCTTATCTGCAGGCTACGAAATAGCCATGGTAACATCTTCTAAGAGTAAAACAGTGCCACCATGTGGCCCCATTGTGTACAACACCTAGTTCATCCACTGGTGAACTTACAGTGGACCCGTCAGGATCTCGAAAGGAGAAGCAAAAATGATGTGCATCAATTTTTAGCTGCGTACATTATATAATTCTTGTTCTCCCGGATGTAATCTAGTTACGAGCGCAATTAACAAATGTATACTGACAATATCATTTCCGTTTTCTTCACACACTCAGGTGAAACTGTGGTCACCCGCAGTGCTGAATGCAAACATCCATTTCTATGGGCCTCTGCACTCTAGCAGAAAACAGTGATAGGAGTTATCATGACTAACAAACATTACAGCCTGTGAGACCACACAAGAAAGATGACAAGTGGACACACAAACACGCACAAAATCACTTCACCACTACACACTGTTGTATGACACTCATCTCGTAGTAGTTTCCAAGAGAAAGCTGGTAAAATAAGAGTAGAAGTGAGACAGAGAGGCGCTGGGTGTTGTAAGGCACAAGCGTGGTGCAAAGACTGTCCAGGGTCAGAGACACAGGCTGACGGGTCGAAGGAGGAAGGTCACTGGTGGTGGTGTGTGCGGTCATCAGGTCGTTTGATATGAATCCTACGGACTCGTTCAATTCGTTCTCGCTCCTCATCCTCATCCAGATGATTAGATCGTCCTGCAGCGCCTCCTGTGGCCTCCAGCAGGGCGTTGTCTGGACCCCTCCCATCATGGGACTCATACAGGAGGATGTTGAGGGTCTCCTCATAGATGCGTGCCTCAGGGAACTCAACCTAGGAGAGAAGTAGGGTGTTGTACAAGAGATTAGAGATATTTAAACAACATATAGTATGCTTACAAGAAAGCAACCAACTCTTCAGAGTAGGCACATGAAAACATTTTTTTTTACCTTTGTCTGCTTCTTTTCTGTGGCATAAACAATGGAGGTGCAGCACACTTCGGCAATCTTACGCCCCTGGCCATAAAATGACCAACAACAGATCTCATCCCCAATCACATCTTTGATGAAGAGGACCCGACCGTTGAATCGCAATGAAAGCTTGTCGAACAGCTCAATATTTTTTAGCATGTTGTCATCAGAATTGCTGGAAGGTGATGAGTTACAGGACAGTCATTTATTAAGATAACTTATTAAGATTTCACAACATTATATTTCCTCTTGAATTAGATATGCTGGCCCCTAATTTTAGTTGAAGAGAACTCACCTGGTATATGAATATTTGTTGTTGCTTCTGTTATACAGCAGTTTGACAGTAGGCTGTGAAGACAAAGGAAAATCTAAATGACAGTTTTTTCTTGATATTGAGCACTAGAAATTCAGCATGTTATGTAGAAAACATCGTAACATACCTTATTAGATGTTGCAATAAGCTTCTGCTCTTCCTTAGACGATGTCATCAGAGGCACTTTACAAAGGGGCTCATAAGTTTCTTTGTTCTGGAGGGAAAAAAAAGTTTTTCCATTAAAAAATAACAGTTGTACATGTCAAACTGCAAAATACATAAAATAAGAGGAAGGAAGCCACCGGGTGGACCAGAGTAACAAAGATGATGAAGGACATGCAACCCATAAATGATTACAGCTCATTGTTTCAGTTACCAACTGTCACCAAGAAATGATTGGTTTAAAATTATTCTTGCACAGATTTTATGTCCATCATGATGTAAAAGAACAAAAAACAGATTTACACCTGTATTTTAGCCTGTGGTAGAAAATTTAGTAATAGTTCTGAGGAGTTAATTTAACAATGATGACATGGTGGTAGATGAAAAACTGATATATTTCCCCGCCTAACTGACAGCCCTCTATTGATGGTACCTGCAAGGCAGCTGTACATTCATCAGCTAGGCCTTGGACAAGGTAATACTTGGCCTCAGCGAGCAGTTCCTCGGTTTCCCGTCGGCTGTCTGGGAGTGGCACTGCCCCATCTCTAAGATAGTTGAGGATTGTTCCAAAATGTTTCCCACAGCGGTCAATCAAGATCCAACCTATAAATATGAAATGGTGAGTCATTACTTAGTAATAGATTACAACGAGCAAAGAGATGATGTAAACCCCACATCTTATTGCTTATCTTATAACATTTTCACTAACAGCTCACCTTCACTGTCTGTGAGGACCTCCATCCTGCCACTGAACATGGCTTTGAGCATTGTATCCTGTTTGGTTAGAGTCTGCATTGTAGTGTAGTACAGTGCCCCACCTACATTTAACTTCACATATTTAGAGCTGGGGCTGGAGCCCTTGAAGGATGTAGTCCGGGTTGTAGCTGCCGGCACTGCCGAGCTCACCACACTCTCTCCTGACATCTCTTCCTGTGAAAGAACAAGATAAAGAATAAAATGACACCTGGATCAGGGCTAGTATCTCACTGGATTAGTTTGTTTAAGGGTTAATGAAGATATCCAAATCCCTTGACCCATCCCTCAGTATATTTGAACTTCCCTAACCAGTCTGTCCCAAATCCATTTGTTATTATTAAACATCTTACTTTTTAAAATAAGGCCACAAATGCAGAGTTTAATTTTTTAAAAAGGCTTAAGTATATTGACTCAGCATAAGTTAGTGTGTGCATATTCCTTGTGATGAAGGAACAAAATGACATATGTAGTGACTCATGTATTTTATCAGCAAGTCTTTTCAACTCTCAGACTGTTATAATAGCGGATGTAATTGTTAATATAACAGCTTTCTTGTGGCATAAACTAACACACTTGTACAAAACAGCTATGATGAAAAGTACGGACTTTAAACTTTCATACTTTTAGTACAATTTGATGAAGTAGTGTTTCTGCTCAGCTTGACATGATAAGGCTATGGAAAGACTAACAGGGCAGAGACAATTCAAAAACAATGCTACACACTTTTGTCTATAAGGTAAATTTCCTTTTTTTTAAAAACAAACAAAAAAACAGCGTTACTGCATTTGTAGAATTGTTGGCGGCTTTTTTTCTAGATATAAAGTAAAACACTGAACTGTCTCTCTCAGCCCAGTCAGTGGTAATTTCATTGTAGACAGCACGGCTAATGAGCTAGCTAGCTAGACAGCATTAACTAAACTTACCTTTATTATTACAAATCTACCAAAAAATAGACCTTATATGTCACTGACTATTAAAGATTTTTCCGCCTAATGTTAGTAGTGTGTTTGTATCTGGCTTTTGTTAAGACATAAGTATATTTACCATAGAAGCCGCAGCAGACTTCGTAAATGTAGCTCGCTAACGTCAGTCAGCTAACACCCACTTCCTTCCGGTCAACGCTGCGCAGTTATAAAAATGACGTCAACTATCCCGTGCTGTGTTTAAAGGGACAGTTCACATAATTTTGTTAAAGGTTACAGAGAGTCACGGAGTGTTCAAGACGAAGTAAATGACACATAGGAAACAATGCAGCGCCTCACTTCAGCCCACTTTCTGTCCTACTACTTTTAATTCACTTGTTAAAGAAAATTGCTTTAATTGTGTTAATCTTAGCCTGCCCATTTCCGCTGTTGAAGGAGTAACAGTGATAACAGTCCCTCTCGCCAAACACCCATATTTAAAGCTTTATCTATCACCAGAAATCAAAAGTTTTTTATAGTTATAACACGAACAAAAATAGCTTGTCATATCCCAGACCTTTTAAAGAGAAACAGTCTAATTTAACGATTTATACGGGAGGACAGACCCTACCCGGAATCATTTAATGCGACACTTTGGATTAATGGCTGCAGTCAATGTACGGATCTCCTCTCATTGTTTACATTTCGAAACGGTATGTTCCCTGTGTTTTCGAGGCTGTCATTGATACAGGATCAAACCTAACATCGCAACGACGATAAATGTCACTAAATTAATGTGAAAAGATTCTCCCCGAGGCAGTATCAAGCCGACAAGCGGCGAACTAGCCCTGTATGCTAACTAACCCAGCTCCATCTTTACTGTATCGCCCCGTTTATCCAGCGATGGCAAGTTAGTCTTCATGTTTCAGTTGGCTTTCCTACTGCTCCGATCTCAAGGACAACCAAATGACTGAGGAGGTATAGCGTTAGGTGAGCCTGAAGGCCAGACAAGATCTTCATTTGAGGAATATCGCAGGTAAGTTTACTATTTGGTTTACTCAAAACAATGTGAAGATGTGCAGTTGCTAGGATGCTGTTTTATCCCAGGCACAGTCTCCACAAAGCACAGACAATTGCTCTAAAGCCGCTGTCAAAATGTTATCAATACAAACAAGCGGATTATCAGTTTACAGTTTTGTTGTACAGCAGCCAAATTGTTTAAAGTCTTCTCTTCTAGGGTGCACAATGTTCGGTGTGCCTCAGAGCTCCAAGTCCGAGTTCCTGGACAAAGCCCGGCAGGCCAGGGAGGAGAGGAAGGGGCAGAAGGACAAGGAGAAGGCAGCAATCAACATCCAAGCTCTGGTCAGGAGATTTCTCTGTCGCTGCAGACTCCAGAAGCAAATAAGGTAGTGTCATTATTTTTCATTTCAGATATACTAGTCACCTGTGATTTGAAGATCTTTGATTTTGATCTGTTTGTTGTGATGATCATGAGTGACTTAAGAAATATTAAGTTGAAATGGGACTATTACAGCTCAGTTTTATGTTTGCATTATCGTTGGCTCTATGTTTTGTTTGTGTCTCACCAGGAAAGAGGTTGATGACTATTTTCATGCCTCTGAAACTGGGACGTCAAAAAGAAATGCACTTTCAATTTTCAGAATTGCTCGGAAATTACTGTTCATATATCGCCAAGAGGATAAGATGGTGAGTTACTAGCTATGCTGATTTGGTTAAGACATTAATAATAACAATGGTTAGCAGTAGTACAAGTTAGTTCATTTTATAAAAATGTTTTTCCTCATCCTTTGTGGAGACTCTAGCTTGGGGAGACTGTTTAAACATGACAGTCATAACTTAGATTCTGGTACTGGGCTATTTGACTTGAATGACTCTAATTCTGTACATCACACAGAGGTTCGAGAAGCTTTGTCGTGCTATTCTTGCCAGCATGGAGGTTGAAAATGAGCCTAAAGTGAGTGTGCTCACATTTTACCCTCCACATTTTAATCACACTTGTATGTAATTTTTGTCTCAGTGACTGTTTTCACATTTGGCTGTCAGGTCTGGTATGTCTCCTTGGCTCTCTCCAAAGACCTCACTATTCCCTGGCTCAAGCAGATAAAAGATGTACTGTGGACTTGCTGTCAGCTACTGAAAAATTTAAAGGTTAGTCTCGATGTGGAAAATGTGTTTTGACATTCATCTCATTATATACACGGTACATAGGATCACTCTGTGTTTTGTGATTTGCAGCCTGACATACTTCAGGACAATAAATTGGTAACTCTGTACCTCACTGTGCTGGTGACCTTCACGGACACTTCAACCTGGCGGATAATCCGAGGGAAGGGTATGTCTCACGTGAAGCTGAGGTTGTTGTTTTAAACATATCTTTTGTTTTTGTGGGGCATGGCAAAGAAAAACATGAAATTTTCCCCTCGTTATTTTAGGAGAAGCTCTCAGACCTGCATTGATGAGGATCTGTGAAAATATCATGGGCCATCTCAATCAAAAGGGATTCTATTCAATACTCCAGGTTCAGTATTACAGCTCATGCTTTTTCAATTTTATCAAGAGAATCAATTAAGTACCTGTGTTACCTATTTTCTTCCTCAGTGCCAACTGTAATTTTATAAATAATTCATGTTGTATGTCATTTTAATTTTTCTTATTTAGATCTTGCTGACCAATGGCTTGGCTCGTTCTAAACCATCTCTGTCCAAAGGCACTCTAACAGCTATTTTCACTTTGTCATTAAGGTGAGTCAGGAGCTAGTGATTTCACCATATGTAACTGATTTTCAAAATAAAAGCAAAAAAAAAAATTCTGTATATTCCAGTTTTAATACATGAAGTGCAGGAGACATGGTATATCCAGTTTACTTTGTGTTTTCAAGGTTTTATTTGCTGGCTTTTTTAATTACATCTAATATTTTTTAGGCCTGTCATCGCTGCTCACTTCTCCGATAACCTGCTAAGATCATTCCTCATCCACATCATGTCCGTTCCAGCTGTTGTATACCACCTCAATGTGCTCACTCCAGAGGTAAAAGCCCTGTCATATGTCATATCAACGTTTATGATCATTTGAACTATTAGAGGGAGGTTTTAACATCTGCTCTGTCTTAACAGTGTATGGCGTCCATTCAGACGCATGACCTCCTGCGGAAGTTCATCTTGTTTCTCAGCCGGGAAGAACAGTGTTCGGACATCTGTGTCTGTCTTGAGGGGAGCCACACACTCTGCTTACTTGGTATATTATTTTGGATAAATATGGGCTTGCACTTTCACCGATCTGATCTAGTTGTGTACAGATGAGAGAATCATTGGGTGTCCCTTTACCCTTGTTACTGTGTCTTTCCCATGTTTGATAGGCAACCTGATTCACTTGGGTTACCTTAATGAGAAAGTCCTTGAAGAGGAGGCCAGTCATTTTGTGAAGGACCTGACTGACATGCTGTCCTACTGCCAGAGATATGTATCCCAAAAGAAGTCTAACCTTACCCACTGGCATCCTGTCCTGGGATGGTTCTCACAAACAGTGGACTACGGGTCAGTAAAAGAGATATTGTTTATTTAAATAATAAGCTGGACTCTCATTTAACTTAATATATTGGACAAATATAACACTTCAAAAGAATGTATATTACAAAGATGGCTTAATAAACTTCATCAGGCTGCCTGACGGTTCCCGGGGAACAGCTCACTTTTCCTTTGTTAAAAGAATAATGGCAGATATACGTGACTTTGTCTCCTCTCTGCCTCTTCTGTTCTCCGTAGCCTGAATGAGTCAATGCCGCTGGTCACCAAGCAGCTTCAGTACCTGTGGGGTGTTTCTGTCATTCGAACGCTCTTCAGTGACGTCCTCTCTAAAAAGCTGGAGAGCCAGGAGCCCACTCCCCCACCTCCACAGCCTAGCACATCACAAAACAATCTACCAGTTAAAAGTGAGTTATAAACCCAAACCTAATGTAATGTTTTAAAATTAGTACAATCTTTTGGGTTTTAAAAAAAAAAAAAAGGTTGAAAGTCTCTTGAAGGTCCTTTGCATCCCCTGTGTGTTGTGTCTGTGTGTTGATAGACCTCTTCAAGCGAGCATTTCAGAAGTCGGCTTCTGTGAGAAACATCCTGAAACCAGTAGGGGGGAAACGAGTCGACTCTGCTGAAGTTCAGAAGGTGTGCAGCATCTGTGTGCTCTACCAGACAGCTCTGTCTACGCTGACACAAATACGCCTCCAGATCCTCACTGGTCAGTCCCAGAATCTTACATTTGTTTTAAATGTTATACAGTATTTTGAAACACCCTGGAAAGTTCATTGTCACTGTACATTCTCTGTTTTTTTTTTGCAGGTCTGACACATCTTGATGATCTTTTGCCCAAACTTTGGGCCTTCATCTGTGAGCTTGGTCCTCAGGGAGGCCTTAAACTCTTCATGGAGTGTCTGAACAATGACACTGAAGAGTCCAAGCAGCTCCTGTCTATGCTTATGCTTTTCTGCGACTGCTCACGGCACCTAATCACGTAATTTCACTGATTCTTTTTTTTTTTTTTTTTTTTTTTTTTTTTTTTACTGTGTTGTGCATAAGATGCCCAATTTCAACAGCACATTTTTGTGACATACTGTAAACATGTTACAGAATTCTGGATGACATTGAAGTCTATGAGGAACAAACATCTTTCAAGATAGAGGAACTCATCACTATCTCCTCATTTCTGAACACATTTGTGTACAAGATGATATGGGATGGCATCTTAGGTGAGTGTGTGACTTCACTGAATCTCGAATGTTATGATGATTGTAGCTATTTCTTTACTGAAAAACTGTTTTGTGTTTAATAGAAAATGCTAAGGGAGAGAAACTGGAGTTGTTCCACAGTGTTCATGGTTGGCTCATGGTGCTTTATGAGCGAGACTGCAGGCGAAGGTTCACCCCTGATGACCACTGGCTACGCAAGTAAATACAAACACTGAAACACAGAATAGCTGTTGATGTCCTACAACCCACCAGCCTTCTGTTTCAGGAAAGACTGCTCTGTGATGAAATCTTACCTTTATGTCATTGTGGTGTTGCATTCAGGGACCTGAAGCCCAGTCTGTTGTTCCAAGAGCTGGAGAAAGGAAAGAAAAGAGCCCAGCTTTTACTGCAGTACATCCCACACGTCATTCCACATAAAAACGTGAGTAAACAGGATCCTTTAATTTAAAGCAGTGTCATTTTCATTTTCAGTTGTATAATTGCTTTGCCTCTTCATTTTAGAGGGTGCTGCTGTTCAGGAACATCGTTACAAAGGAAAAAGAAAATTTAGGATTGGTAGAAACAAGCTCTGCTTCACCACATGTCACCCATATTACCATTCGTCGCTCACGGATGTTGGAGGTAACAAACAAATCAGATAGATTTTTAGAGCAGAGTTTGAATGTGTTATACTATATTGGCCATCCCAAAATAATGCTTACTTTGCTATTCTCAGGATGGATATGACCAGCTCCGTCGGCTGCCAGTGAATTCTATAAAAGGCGTCATTCGTGTGAAGTTTGTTAATGACCTGGGAGTGGACGAGGCTGGTATCGACCAGGATGGTGTCTTCAAAGAGTTCCTAGAGGAGATCATTAAGAAAGTGTTCAATCCTGCTCTCAACCTCTTCAAGGTAATTAAGGAGAATAGTGTGCTACTTCTAAACCACCACACCTCTGCTGCTGACTTTGATTATATATGTGTTGTATGATATGATGTTTATTTTTCCGTAGACTACCAGTGGAAATGAAAGGCTGTATCCTTCACCCACCTCTTACATCCATGAGAACCATTTGCAGCTGTTTGAGTTTGTGGGGAAGATGCTTGGGAAAGCTGTCTACGAAGTACATTTAATTTATGAATAAAAGCCTCATTTCTTGTTCTCACTCTGAATGAAGTATTTTAGATGATCTTCAACAATTATATCTTCATTACCTCTGTGTATTCAGGGCATCGTTGTGGACGTCCCGTTTGCCTCCTTCTTCCTCAGTCAAGTCTTGGGTCACCACCACAGCACTTTCTACAGCTCCATCGACGAGCTTCCTTCACTGGACTCTGAGTTTTACAAGAACCTCACGTCCATCAAGGTCAGAGAAACATTACACTTGGACTGTCACTTATTGTTTTTACTTCAATTTGCCAAGTTTTCAAGTCAACTCAAGCTCACACTGTTGTGTGTGGTTTCTAATATCAAACGGACATCTTAT
Organism: Seriola dumerili; assembly: GCF_002260705.1. NCBI lineage: Eukaryota > Metazoa > Chordata > Actinopteri > Carangiformes > Carangidae > Seriola > Seriola dumerili. Next base: position 768,626 of record NW_019174272.1, on the reverse strand, counting down.
ATTTGATTTTTCAGCGGTACGATGGAGATGTAGGGGATCTAGGACTGACGTTATCCTATGATGAGGATGTCATGGGGCAGGTAATGATGGACGTGGAACAAATGAGGTAGTAGTTGAATACTTAAAATCATTAGTTTAAAGTTACTTCTTGTGTTCCCTAACAGCTTGTCTGTCATGAGCTGATACCTGGGGGGAAAACCATGCCAGTCACCAATGAAAACAAGTATGTAAATACAGATGCATGTGAAAAAATAGTAGGGTACTGAACCATTTTAAGTTTAAAATGTTGGATCTTTTGCTGATTGTTGTGTACTCAGTACAAATCAGCATCTAACTTTCAGCTCTCCATCTCCTATAGGATCAGCTACATCCACCTCATGGCTCACTTCCGGATGCACACGCAGATTAAGGAGCAAACTGCAGCTTTCATTCGAGGCTTCCGCAGCATCATTAACCCAGAGTGGCTGCACATGTTTTCCACACCTGAGGTTCAGCGCCTTGTCTCAGGAGACAATGCTGAGATTGATCTAGATGACCTCAAGTACGTAACATTTCATCTTTGTCTTCTTTCATCGTGTCTCTAATATGGATGATGTAATTTGCTTGGTATAGTCCCATACTGTACCCTCTCACCACAACATTTATACTGATCATTTCGTTAGTAAATGTACCCCAAGTACAGCAACATGTTTCCATTACTTCAGTTGTCTACTCAAAACAAATAGGGATGTTTCCTTCATTCATTCATCTGTTTATAGAGGCAGTTTAAGATGCTCATCACTGATGTTTTCCTCTTTTTCTCAGGAAACACACAGTCTACTATGGAGGATTTCACAGCAGCCATCGTGTCATCATCTGGCTGTGGGATATCCTGTCCAGTGACTTCAATGCTGAAGAGAGGGCTATGTTCCTTAAAGTAAGCTGTCCTTTGTTTGTCACACTCAAAAGCATTTCATTTCTAACACGAGGTGCTTTAACCATCGTCTCTTACACTATTTCATGTGTGTTTACAGTTTGTTACCAGCTGTTCAAGGCCACCTCTTCTAGGTTTCGCCTACCTCAAACCACCTTTCTCCATCCGTTGTGTGGAAGTTTCAGATGATCAGGTGAGGATGAAGATGGAGAAAACTAACGCTGCTTACAAGCTGTTGTGTTTGTCTTGTAGCTGGCATCTCTGTGTTACATTTTTACTAACAGAGCATTTCCTGTGCCTAGGACACCGGAGACACCCTCGGCAGTGTTCTGAGGGGCTTTTTCACTATCCGCAAGAAGGAACCCGGTGGTCGACTTCCCACTTCATCAACCTGCTTCAACCTGCTCAAGCTGCCCAACTACAGCAAGAAGAGCATCCTGCGTGACAAGCTGCGTTACGCTATCAGTATGAACACAGGCTTTGAGCTCTCCTAACTCATATGCATCAGGACAATCTGCACAGGAAACTTGTGTTGAACAGCCTGAACCAAGCAAGAGGCTCGGCTTACCTGGACTAGAGCCTGTCACGTCAAAGGGGCATCATCTAAACAAAAGGGGAATGATGACGGACTACAAAGTCTCCTTTTGTCTCTTTAAAACTGGATGAGCTCTGCTCTACTACAGCTCACCCCCCCCCCCCACATCAAAGGGGATGCTGTTTCTGCAGCACAATCCAATTTTAAGCATCTCCCTCTGCCACTCCAAAAATTCAATATATCGGATATACAGTGGCTAGATCTGTTTCTCAGGCTTAACAAAATCATTCTCGGACCTGACACACACCATTTTAAGCGAACTGGAAAGCAATACAGATGCAATGCAAGCCATCAGACACGTGGTTGACTCACTCGAGTGAAACCAAGCGATGCATTGTTAATATACTTATATGCTTGGACTCCATTATCCAAGCAACTTTTAGCTGATATTGGATGAGTCTTAAATGTTTTGTTGAACATAATGCATCTTTTATAAATGGTAGACAAATCAATGTCTTGTGTTCAGCCTCCTTGAAGGAGGAACGGCTCACAGCAGTAATCCTGTGTTGATTACATTATGTCCCATTTCTGAGAAAATCACATTGACCTCATTCCATCTCTTGCCACCAAAAGACACTGCGGTCACCTGAGAGGAATGTTTGCCCGCTGGTTTGTGTGTCCTCAGTATGTTTGAAAACCAAACATCTGCCTCAGTTGTGGTGAAGCAGCAGAGGATTTCTTGACGTGAAAAAAAAAATCTGACAATGCTGTTGTTTGATTTAGGAAAAGATGTTCTGGAACTGGAAATGTTTTGTCCCTATTTGTATCTGCCCAGTAGAGCAGACAGAGCCTGTCACACGAATTCTTGGCCTACAGTGTGAAGTCAACAATCAGTAATGTTTTTGTACTTAATGTAAAAATGAAGATTTCTCACTACACCTTTCAATAATGCTGAGTGCCTCATGTGTTACCATCCCCCCACGCTGTCACATCTCTGACTGTATTTCAGCTGTAACCAGTAACCACGTATATTGGAAACAAGCCATACAACAGGGGGCTTTGTACCTGGACTTGTTCTCTGCTACTACTAACAAGATGCAGAAACCCAAACACTACTAACACTACAACAACGTCAACCGAGGAGGGTTTTACTATGACGCTCTCCGATCTCTGTGGACTTCTTAAGCCATGCTGAAAAGAATTTGAGGTGTAAAAACCTCTCAACATGATGTCATGGACTGGTTCATTAACCAAATGTGACTGCTCGATCTGATGTTCCCTTTAGATGGAAATGTTGCACACGTTTCTGCTGTTTGTGGCTTTAGGGAAAAGGGACGTGAGGGTGAATGTTACCTTAAAAGCCTAAATATCACTTTACACAGGGTTCAATTACATCATAGAGTTAAGGAAGAGACTTTTTAGTCATTTACCAGAAAGATCACTGCAACTTTCAAAGAAAGGGTTAAAAGAAAATATCTTTACCAAGTTCTTTATTATGCAAAAAATGTTTTCTGTCATGAATGAGTATGAATACTTTTGTTAATAAGTAACAAGCTATAGAACATACTGGTCATTGTTGCCATGTTTCTAAGTGATATCATGGCCACTAACCAAAAAATGATTACAATTAAAATGCAACCATTTATATATATGTATGTATATATATATATATGTATGTATATGTGTGTATATATATATATATATATATTATAACACTGGTTGTATGGAATTTACCCGCATTCTACTAATGACATTAAGCTAAATCTGACAAATCAGTCAGGAGGATCCTGCTTCAGCTCTCCTCCAGTAATCCAATCAAGCAAGAAATGAAACACTGCGAATGGATTTTACAAGACACACACAACACTGAGCGTGTGTTCATGTGCGAGAGAGATGAAAGATACCTCACAAGCTTGTCTGTGTTGTCTGATGAGGTCACTCATCTGTTTCAAATGATGTCAAGAGTAGGCTAGACTTTAAATGTACCAGTATGGACCGCTGATGCTGACTTTGGATATCCTCTTTTAGTACAAATAAAAAAATAAAATGATCCTAGAAATGCTCCCACCCTCCCTGTGAAAGTTTTCATCTCTTTTTAAAAGTGTCTTTGAAACTGGCTGCACTACAGTATGGAGTGTGTTGTAAAAAAAAAAAAAAAATAGGAGATTCCTCATGTAAGATTTGTCCATGTGTAAGATACTTTTTTTCCCCCCTGTAATGTTAAATCATGTACACCAGTATTCTATAAATCATTTTCTTTAAATTATTCACACATAATGGGTGTTTTTTTTTCCTTTTCTCAGAACAAACTGACACTGCCTCAACTCTTAATTTGAAAAAAATAATTAGTTTATTGCAAACACCTGCTGAGTTGGGCAGGACGCTCACAACTCCACTGTGGAGCTACGCACGGGACTCAAGTATTTTATTGCTCTAGAAATTAGTTTGAAACATTAACAAGAGGCTGTGGGATTGGGACCGTCTCACAACACCAAAGTTTCTGTTTTTCCTGAAGAACGTGCAGGGCGGATTATGGTGTAAATGCGCACGTCTGAGTCATTTTCTCCATTGTGCTCGGTCCCTGCACTGTGCGACTCTTCCTGCGAGGTGACCGGCCGCTGTTGTGAGGATTCCCACAACAATATTTGCAACTGTCTCAGCTGTGTCAACTTGAACCTGCAGAATATCCATGAGCAGCAGTCCACCGAGCCCATCTCCAGCCCGATGGTTCAAAGCGCTGCGCAGGTAAATGACTTGTTGAATTTAATGAGATAACTAAAACTTGCAACACAAGCAGCCACGTTTTTAAGTAATTTCTTCAGTTGTGGTCCTCTGCATGATGCACTGCAGGAGCTGGGTTAAAGATTAGACTTGTTAGTGTATGTGCATCACCTGACTGGCTGGAGTTATTGGGGTTTTCACTATCCTCGCTGCCACTGGTGCATAGGCTTAACTGCACAGTAACTCCATTCAGAAAGATCAGCACTGGAGAAATCTTGACTGGAACAAGCATGAGTGGAAAAGTTAGGGCCTGCAATGCTTGTCAGAGGAATGGCCGGTTAACATGCAGAAGGTATTGTGAGAAGAAATGGACTGAGAATGTGTTGAATTGCCTTGTAGAGTAGTAAAATGAGTGATTTGGCTACTGTTCCAGGACCAGGCTGGGGGAGCCGTGTTTGAAGACGTACCCATTGGAGTGTGTGGATCTACTGAGGAGGGCCAGAGTTGCCTTTCAAGCTGGCCGCACCCTCAAGGAGAACTTCAGACTGGCTCAGCTGGAGGCTATGGTGCGGATGCTGGAGGAGCATGAGTGTGACTTTGTGGATGCTCTTGGAAGGGACCTTCACAAAGTAAGGAGGAGAGGAAATGTCTATGTGCTGTGTAATAATCTCATTTTTATACCTGAGTATTGAGATAATAGATCCAAACAGTAATTCCTTGGCACTTTTGTCTTTTTTTTAATCAGCCAAGGTTTGAGACAGTTGTGTCAGAACTGATGCTTGTGAAGAATGAAGCACTTCATGCCATCAACAATCTGAAGAAGTGGATGCAGCCGCAGCATGTAGAAAGAAACCTGGTGAGACTATGCACTTTGAAAAGCCCATTTTTACCAAAAACATCTTCACAATAATACTGGGATTATTCATGATTTGCACAACCTTTTTCGAAAGCACATTCCATCTTGCTGGTACAAAGAAATGTATTGTGCTGAGCTCGCCAAAGCAGATTAAAACTTAAGTTGCCTTGCCCTTATTATATGAAACAAGGTGGGCTGATGCCTTTTACTCCTCTCTGTTCGTCAACCTGTGCACTGATCAACTCTTTCAACTTGATAAATTCCTAAGTGTCATGTTTCACTTCTAACCTCATTTTGTCTGATTGGTTTAGTCCACCACATTGGACGAGTGTCTGGTGCTCAGTGAGCCGCTGGGGGTGGTGTTTATCATGGGGACCTGGTGTAGTCCTGTTCAAATGTGTCTGGTGCCGCTGGTAGGGGCCATCGCAGCAGGTGAAGCAAACGCATTCATTCAATCATTCAGTTTTTCTTCACACGAGCTTCGAGAGGATCTGACAGACGCTGATGATTTGGTTCATTTGTGCAGGAAACTGTGCCATCATCAGTCCGTCTGAGTGCACCGCTCACGCATCAGAGCTCCTCCATCGTCTCATTCCTTTTTACTTGGACAATGTGAGTAGTTTCAAGTGAGCAGGGAGGATGGCTTGCTCCAGTGGGTGCAATTTTGCAAGTGACACTTGACCCTTGATGTATCACAAAGAGTAACGTTTGTTTCTTTGATCTAATGTTGAGTCTTAAGTAGATAATCTAATGGATTAGGTGGTTCTGTATTTTGATTCCTCTCATCACAAATAATGAGGTCAGATAAATGGAGAACTGTCAGTTTTGGTGGCTGCAATCAGAGCAAAACCCTCCGCTCTAATTGTAGATTCCAGCAAGGTAGCTTAATGACTCATTTGTGCTTTTCAAAGGGGTCATTTGTTCTGACCCAAATAAGCAGATTTATGTGACATGAGATTGTAAAGAGGTTGGATACTGTCAAATCTGGAAGTATGGAAACCTCCACCTTTTGTTATCCAAGACTGACTGAAGAGCTGACTCTCAAACTATGATTTTGCAGATGTAATACAATACTCCAGTTAAAATGTAATGATCTGATCTAAAATTCTTATTTTCCTCAAGGAATGCTTCCATGTGATTCTTGCAGGCATAAATGACTTGCCTGAAGTTGTGGAGCTCAAATTTGATCATGTCCTCTTCACAGGTAAAGATGAAATCACTCAAAACAAACGTAATGCACATTTATTGAATTATTCCTAATGTATAAAAGGATGGCTGTCGATCCCTAGGAAACAGAGGGGAGGGAAGCAGAATTGCTCAGGCTGCAGCTCGCACTCTTACACCTGTCACCCTGATTTTGGGAGGCAAGAATCCATGTTACGTGGACCAACACTGTGACATTGCCACCACCGCACAGCGCGTTGCTTGGGCTCGTTTCCACAATGCCGGACAGAGCTTGGTGGCTCCAGATTACATCCTGTGCCACGCGGATGTCAAAGAACGGCTCGTGCAGGCACTGAAATGCTGCTTGATGCAATTCTACGGTTCTGATCCCCGAGAATCCCGCAGCCTCGGCCGCATGGTCAATCTGGAGATCTTTAACCGCGCGAGAGACATGCTGTGGAGATCTGGCAAGGTGGCTGTGGGTGGGCAGGTGATAGAAGCAGAGAAATATATTGGTAAGAATCCTCTATGTTGGATCCCTCAAAATAAAGCCAGCAAATACATGCAATCTATCTGATCGTGTTGTAAACTCACTACTCACTTTTTATTTTGTTCTATCTGAAGCTCCAACAATTTTGACAGAGGTGGCAGAATCAGACCCCATTATGCAACAGGACGTTTTTGGCCCAATTCTCCCGGTTCTGACTGTGAACAATGTGGATGAGGCAATAGCCTTCATTAATAAGCAAGAGAAACCCCTCTGTGTGTATGCATATTCCAGCAACAGTAAGGTACATGGCAACAATTAACATTAAAACACTCTGTATGAATTACCCCGCCTTGGGTAGCCAACGAGCATTCTGACCACGTTTGCCTTCCTGGCGCTGCAGGTTATTTCAAGACTAATGAGTGAAACGTCTAGTGGAAGCTTTTGTTCTAATGACAGCGTCCTGCAGAGTTTGATGGTGGCTCTGCCTTTCGGTGGAGTAGGTAAGTCTGTTGTGTCACTGTATAAAATGTGTCAAACATAGTGCTGGTATAATATTTCCAGCAATCTATCCACTCTCCCAACATTTTTCTTTTGATAGGTGCCAGTGGAACCGGTTCTTACCACGGCCGCTACAGCTTTGATACCTTCTCTCACAGGAAATCCTGCCTGCTAAGAGGCACACGGTTCGACTGTGTAACCTATCTGCGTTATCCGCCCTATGAGGACCGCAATCTGTCTCTAATGACATGGGCCAGTACCCTGTCCCAGAAGAGCCAGGGCTGGTGCCAGATCCTGTGACTGTGTGGGAGGGTGGTAGCAGAGCCATGTTGGAAGACAAGCAAGTGCCCCCTAGGTTGCGAACAGTCTTTACATGCAAATGTATTGCTAGTGCATTGAAAAAGAGATGAGAGCAGAATCTACGGCCATGTCTAACAGAGGATATCCATAGTAGTTTAATCTTAGTGTGGTATGACTATGTGGGACCAACAACATCGAGGGTTAATCTCAATTATTTAATGTTTGTGTACATCATCTCAACTGAATGTACATTGAAACATTATCTGTGCAAAATGAAATGACTGGATACCAGTATTTTGGATGCACATATGTACTGACTGAATGGTTTAAGATTTAGCCACTACTTTATTATGACTTACATTCTCACATTAAGCTAAGAAAAAAGTTGCATCAAAACTAGAAAACAATTTTGGACCCCATTATGATTTATTTATATATTTACAATATAACTGAAGTATCTGCATCAACCATAACAAAATCAAACTTTGTCGTAATCCTCATGCGACAAACTGGTCATTCAGGTCTTTTGTAGATTTTCTCCTCGTTGCCTTCTTTCATGGCTGCATATCTGGCCACAGTGAACAGGTAGTCGCTCAATCTGGGTGAAAATGTAGGGACATTAATCACATGTGGAGGAGGAACCATGTTCTCATACTTAATTTTAAAGCAATAGACTGACCTGTTCAGAAACTTTGCAACATCTGGATCGGCTTCCCCTGACCGCACAACTGGAGCAACACTATGACAAAAGCAAAGAGCTGTCAGAACCAACTACACCAGTGAAGCAAGACAAATGGATAAATTTAAGTCAATCAAGATAATGTTACAACCTAGGAACATGCTATAACTGACCTGCGCTCTGCTCGCCGACAGACTGTCCGAGCTAAGTGCAAAGCTGCACTGCTCTTCCCTCCAGACTATGAAACAAAGTAAATGTTAGAGCAACAGGAAAACCTGGACACACACAAGAATTCCATGTATACAGATGCACAAATGGGCTTACAGGTAAAATGAAGTTGGTCAGTGGACTGAGCTCTTTTGTAAAGTTATCAATCCAGGTTTCCAGGTCTGTGATTGGCTGAGCAGTAAATTTGGTTTTCTCTAGCGAGAACAGAACAGAAATAACATGAAGCACACAAGACATAGTAAAATGACAATTTCACTACTTGAGATTTGCAACAGGTCCATACTTATGTGACTCTCTCTTGCAGATGATCGAGGGGTGGCGATATTGGAGCCCACGTCTTGTAAAATGCACTGTATCTGCAAAAATACAGTCAGAAATCTGACTTCTGCTGAATGTAAAACTTGCAGCACTCAAGAAGTTAATAAATGCAACATGAAAATCAAACCTTGTCCAACTGATCTGTGAACGTGTGACCTTTGTCGAGGCAAAATTCTCTGGCCAAGCTGTAATGTACAGTTCAACATGATCAACTTGGGTGAGGCAGAAGCTTTAAAATGACCTGTGACATTTGAATAGTTGAAATTTTACCCTATAGCTGATGAAAGCTCATCTGTATTTCCTAGGGCTTCAAAAATATGATCTTCCTTTGGCCTCCTTTCTCCTGTAAATGTGCTTGAGAAACCTTTAAGGGGTGCAGTAAGAATCAGAAGTCAACTTTTTAAAGAACTATTTACTGTAACGTATTGTTTTCCCAGTAAAACTTTGTAGCTACCTTTGTCTCCAGTTTTGGTGTATATTTTGGGAACCCTGTTGTCTACCTCGGTGGCATAACTGTAGGGGAAAAAGACAGCTGGTCAGTTTCAAACATTCCTGCTCAGTATAAAGAATAATGCCATTTGTGCTAATTGTGTAATTACCTTTATTTTATCTACATGTATACATGTGTATCTCTGTGTAGCAGCTAACTAGCTATCACTCTGCTATATTACATTGACAGTTACATGAATGACATTATCAGGGCTCAACACTTTGCACAAGTACTTTGACAAAGAGCAGGGATGCACGACTACCTTCTGTCTGAACACAACGTTTTCCTTGTCCGGTGCTCGCTTATGAGCCTGCCTGTCCTTGCAACACAGCGGAAGTGGGCAGATTTGATAATAAACGAAGCCATGTTCAAGCTAATGGCTAACAGCTAAGGGAGACGGATGATATGTAATACTTTTATGTCCCTCCGTGGTGTCCGTAGTTTATGGGCGTTTCTTTTTAATCGCACGATTGGTCAACTCACCGGGTGGTAGAACAGCACCGGACGCTGATTGGACAGAAGAATATATGTTCAAGTAGCTGCGGCGCTGATTGGATGTTGGAAACGGAACCTCTCTTGCTCTTAGTGTGTCAGCTGTGTTTTTAACATGGTTTTATCACGCCGCGCTGAAAGGAGTGTGATCTTAGAGCATCCCCCTAGTTTTAGACCGTAAAAGTGCTTTGCTAAGCCCCTTATATTCGTCGAGCGTTCCTGAAAAGCGCAGAGCTGTGGGGCAGAGCTGTCGACTGCTTGTTGCTGCTGTAGAGGATTAACATTAGCTAGAGGTGGCCGAGCTAGCCTGTAATAACAACACTGTCAGTGATAAGTTGAACCAGCTCCAGACACGTTGTGCACTTTGTCACAGAAATGCCAGCCAATGACTTCTTCGTGTCTGCTCCTGGGAAGGCGATCCTCCACGGAGAGCATGCAGTTGTGCATGGAAAGGTAACCTGTAAGGAACAGTGTACTGCTAACAATCAAGATAAGGAGTTTATGAGATTTTTTCTGTTGTAAGTATTTCAACAGAAACAACGATGTTATACTAATTGTAGAACCACGGGTTTGCAAGACAGTTGTCCAGATACCACACAAAAACCTTTGTGTTGAGTGTTTGTGTGTTTGTGTGTTTTTTACTGTTATTTGCCTCTCTCCCAGAGGATGTCTTTTCTTACCACTACTGCCAGTGGTTCATGTTAATTTTGCTATTGCACTGTATGGAAAACACATTCAGTAATCACAAAGCCATGGTATACCTTGGAGCAATCTGGTAGTATTGAAAAATAAACTTCAGCTAATACTAGGCTAGGTTAAAGCTTGATCATCGTGATTCTTTCATAACCCTTTGACCTCTGTTGCTGCTCCTGCACAGGTGGCTCTTGCTGTCAGTTTGAACCTGAGAACATATTTACGATTGGAGACCACTACTACTGGTAAAGTGTGCATCAACCTCCCAAATATCGACACATTTCTCTGCTGGAACCTGACAGAGCTGAAGCAGCTTCTTCCTTATTCATGTGGTGAGGGATGATGCAGTGCTGGAGGCTGTAACCGCCTACACACACTGGATTTTTTTTAATGTTATGTCATGCGTCACATAGTCCAGCACATACTGAAAAATGTCCATGTTGTTCATACATCTACATATCAAAGTGTGTGTTGTTGATTGTTGTCTTGTTATTGTATCTAATAGCAGCTAAGGGGGAGGAGGTGAAACGTCTGGATCCTGAACTTGTGCAGAGACTGCGTGAATTTGTCGGTGTAACAAATGGAAACCTGGATACTTGCAACATGGCAACCTTATCCTTCCTCTACCTCTACCTCTCACTGTTTGGATCAGGGTGAGACAGTACTACTGTTCGTCTAAGCATTTGTTCATTTTAGTATTACAGCTTGTTAGCTAGGATGACTCCAAAAAAAGATATAAAAGGAAAACCAGAGACGAGGCCCAGAAAATATCATCCAGTTGCAGAGATGTGGTGCTAGCAGTTTGAGTGTGCTCCATCAACAGGCAATGGGAAGCAACAGAATGAAAATTTCCATCACCTTCAGGCAAAAAGTGTTGCAGCTGCATCTCTTTTTTAGTAGCCAATGATTGTGAGTATGTGAAAGAGAATTTGATTTGATTTTTTTTTTTTTACTGAATATTGGCTAGTGTGGATTATGGTCATATCATCATCAGTCCTCTGCTTGTTTTATGTCCTCTGGAGGATAGTGTAACATAATGATGTTTCATTTCTATCATTTTATTTGAACTAAAACAAGTTTACGATGTAAAATCTAAAAGATACACATCAAATAAAAAACAGGTGTAAGAGAGACAAAAAAAATGAAGCTGTAACACTCATTGGCTGAAGTTGGTGCAACTGTTAAAACTGCAGCATTGAGAACTTTATGTGGCTGTAGTGTAGGTGGTGCAGGAAATGTGTATATTGACAAAACACCTCCACCTTGTGGAAACTCTGTCTGCTAGACCTGAATTTGAGAGACTGTAACTTTGCATATGAGCTACAGCCAGTTCAAATTAAATGATGCCATGCTATTGCTCATGTGTAGCATTATGTCAAGTGATGAGAGCTGTAGTGTACCGTAGACATTTTACACTTTGCACTGTGACTTTGAACTGAAATGATGCTGTAATGTTCAGCTCTTGTGTCAACTAAAAGCTGTAAATGTAAACAACATTTACGTAAAACAACAAAGGTCACAAGTACTTGTCACCATCTGATGGGTTATTACATTGCTCTCATGCAGTCACATTCTCAGTGTATTTCTATGTAGTTACTCTTTGCAGCTCTTTTGATAAAGCTTGCTTTGCAATAATGTGCTCCTTTTTCATGTAGACGTGTTCAGGAAAAAAGCAAGAAAAAAAATCCCTCCACTTGCAAATGAAGATATTAAAGAGAAACAGACAGAAAGGCCGGATGTTAGTGTTAGCAGCACGAGCAGCTGTGAACAGGGAAGATGCTCAGGAACATTAGAGCTGCAGGTTGTCGAGAGGTTTAATCGGCGCTGACACGGTGCTGGCGTGTCTGAGAGAGGTGATGGGTTCTGACAGTATGGTCACTAATGAGAGTCTGGCACTGGGCCACACTGCAGCCTTTAACAAGTCTGGATGTGTTTTTCCCCTTGAGAGAAGAGCCGGACAATTAGTTTAGAGTATTCTCCTGTCTGCCCAAAAGCAGCTTCCCTGACAGACATGGACAGTCAGTGTCAAGCAAGTTTCTGTTGCATACAGAAGTGTATGGATTGTTATGCCTGACACAGTTATGAAAAACTGTTATTGTACCAGTTAATGTGAATGTAAAGAAGAGGATATGATACATTATTTACTTCATTTTTTTTTTTGTGTAAAAAAAAAAAAAAATGCACCAAAAGTGTTTGTGAATAAGTAATTACTATTTTAATTCTAAATAGCAATGCTCATAGGTTGTGGACACAGTTACAAATTCCAAAGGCCCATGCAGTAAATACTTTTATATTGTCACCATCATCAGTCAATCATCTGCACTCATCTCTTAATAACTGTAATAAGTTATATATGCAGTATTTAAGTGATTATGTACAAAGAGAAGCCCAGTTTTTATGTTTTGTTTTTTATTTTTATATTTTATTCTCAGTGAGCTGCCCAGCCTGACCTTGTCTGTGTGGTCAGAGCTTCCGACTGGAGCGGGACTGGGTTCGAGTGCTGCCTACTCAGTGTGTTTAGCTGCAGCTCTGCTCAGTGCAAGAGGAGCCATCCCCACTCCTCTCAAAGAGTGGGATCACACCGGCAGGTAAAAAAGGAAAACAACAACAAAAAAAAGGTCTCCAGCTGTGTAGCAGTCTGTATACAGTCTACACAGACAATTCTGCACACACAGAATCATTAGGCCTGATCAATATGCTCTAAAAAGACACAAAAACTAACCAGTATATTTAATCACAGAGGTGATTTTACTTCTCACATTTCCCAGATTATGTAAACAGCCTTTCCCGAATAAAGATAATGGAGAATTAAAGACTTTGATTCATGTTATAATTAGTACAAACATTGATACATGGTTGGGGGTCAATAAATATTATCTTTTAGAAGTGTATAATGTTACATCTTTAATGAATGTGTCAACTATTTTGTTTTTTATTAATTCCTCATTTATCCATAAAAGCTTTGCATCAAATATTACATTTTTATTAAGATATTTCACTTCACAGCTCAATTTTGTAAACTCCTTGTATGTAACTCCATTCTTACCTCCCAAAATGTCACATTTTAGATAAATTCTTGTCATTATTCCTCTTTGGTTCTTGGTAGTAACAGAGGACTTTGCAGAAATTATTGTCAACACTCGCATTTTGTGAGATGCCTAGTCTGGCCCATATACTAGTGTTTGGTTAGGCGATAAAGTGGAAGGTAGAGGTCAGGTCAGAGAGTCTCTTGGGCTTTAAAGCTCTTCTTTTCATTTTAAAATGATTGCAGGTGGTGTCAGGAGGACCTGGAGCTGATCAACAGCTGGGCTTTTCAAGGGGAAATGATCATCCACGGGAATCCTTCAGGAGTAGACAACGCTGTAGGAACATGGGGTGAGGTCTGAAATTATCTGGCAGTACATATGGTGTTATACTTCCCCTCGTCTCTGTGGACTCTCGGCACTCTTTAGTGGAATCATCAGAGTATTGTACCACCACTTTTCATTATCATCCGATGATTATCTGTTTAATGATTTTGATTTCCCTCTATGTAGGGGGCATGCTGAGATTCTTGGCTGGGAAGATAATACCACTGAGCAGGTACTGACACTGATTAACAGTTTTTAATTTTATTTAATTTAAAGCAAGATCAGTTTTTTTTTTGCTCACAGAAAACAAATATAATCTGAATAAAATGTGTGCATCTGAATAATATGTCTGTATGAACTCTGTGATCTCTCCACTTTACTTCCAGGGTGCCATTATTAAGAATCCTCCTCACTAACACCAAAGTACCACGTAGCACCAAGGTACTTGTTGCCAGGGTGAAGGACAAAATTAACAAGGTACTAAATGGTTTCTTCCTCCCCCGTGTGTTACTTGTCGACACTGTAATTAATATAATAGGCGGTGCTTTTGCATGGCAGATACTCCAGAGTCTGGCGTCGAGTGCCTTCATAAAATATTGAAATTAAACTCTTAGCCAGCACCCCTGTGTGCTGTTGCCTTGGTGACACCAGCAGGTGTGCAGATTCCTGCCTCAGACATAGATAGGCCTGGATGGTGTTGTGGCAGTGTTGTGATCAGGCTGGAACACAGCCAAAGTCAAACCTGACATTTTACAGTCTGTATTTGTATACAGCTTATCCATCATAAACCTGTTCGGATGTTTTAAACAAACAGGCACAGGCACTTGTTTTGCATATAACCTGCAGTAAAGGCTTTATGGAGACCTGCTGCTACGTTGGAGATGATGATTTCTTTTTTCTTTGTCCCCCCTCCCCCCTGCAGTTTCCCTCAATCATGACCCCTGTGCTTGACTCAGTTGATGCCATTTCCTGCACTTGTGAGAAAGTCCTTTCAGAGATGACCTCTGAGCCCATCACAGGAGAGCACTACAATATTCTAGAGGTACCTTATATTTATAGGTTGTGTAAAGCACATTGTGCACACTGTACGTTACATACATCTACACATTGTAGATAATTTGTCGAGATGGTTAAATGTAATTGTATGCTTATAGTCCAGAGAGCCCATATTCATTTTCATGCAGCAAATCCCTCCAGTGAGCAACAGGTATTAACAACAGGTATGTGAATGTCATATGATTTATAGGAGCTCATTGACATTAACCAGCACCATCTGAATGTGATGGGGGTGGGACACCCTGCCCTGGACACACTGTGTCGGGTCACGCTGACCAGAGGGCTCCACAGCAAGCTAACCGGTGCAGGGGGTGGAGGCTGTGGCATTACACTTCTGAGACCAGGTACTGTTGGCCAATCGCTCTGCTGTGAATGTCATAACAGTGTGCATTTTAAATGTTTGCAAAAA
The DNA here is from genome assembly GCF_002260705.1 of Seriola dumerili. Taxonomy (NCBI): domain Eukaryota; kingdom Metazoa; phylum Chordata; class Actinopteri; order Carangiformes; family Carangidae; genus Seriola; species Seriola dumerili. The sequence goes on along the minus strand of NW_019174272.1, from coordinate 753,434 downwards.
GGGTAAAGTCAAAGGTTTGTCTATTTTTTTTCCCCCAAAGGAACATACTGTATCTGCTGTTGTATTTACTTCTCCACTTTAAGTGATGCATATAACTGAAATGAATCCCTCATTTAGTCAAGGCTATACCGCTATTCCTGTGATGGATTTGTCCTACGATGAACTCAATTTGATGAAGGAAGTTTGATGAGCCAAACTGTCAGACTCCTGCTGACAACAAATGTTCAGTTTTTCCTCAAACGCTCCCTCACTCTTCCTTTCTGAAACAACGGTTTGAGTGGCAGGAAATGATGAGAAGGCTGCAAAAGAAGGGTCTTTTGGTGTGTGGGTACTACAATGCAATTGGTTATAAGGAAACTTTGTATCATCCTCCCTTTGACAAAGCAAACAAGCAAAGAACCTGTGAGCTGAGTCTTTGTTTATGCCTGCAGCCTGTAGCATACAGAATTTTAATAAGTTTAAAATCCTTCAAATAGATTTCAAAATGCTCTTTATTTGTTTTCTCAGCAAGCATTTCCCTTTCTGTGAATTGCAGCTATTTTCAAATAGATCGTCTAGCATCTGTCTTCTGTAATGTTCTCAGAGAGTCTATGTGATAAGACTTGTTTTTTAAGCAAGCGCTAAGTTAAGTTATTTTATCATTACGTTAAAAGCTGCTGTAGCATTAAATTTTCAACTGTGGTTAGCATGAGTGTTGCTGTGCAGCTGTATCCTTCCTGCTGAGCTGAAGAGCTGCAGAACAATTTTTATTCTACGTTTAGAGAGTTTATACAGTACGTTAAAGTAAAGTGGTAAAGAGAGTTTTTTTTTTTGTCTGAGTGGCTCCAGTGTTGTCCTTTTGCAGTTAGTGACAGAGACTTTACAAGTTGAGTCCTGACAACCTTATGCTCTGTCCTTGAAAGCACCACTGTAGCACATTCAGTCATAACGACTTGATTTCAGTGTTAAAGGTTCCACAGCATCTATCCCACTGTAATACAGTTTTTTTCCTTTTTATGTGTAACTACAGCCCACCTTGACATGACTTGTTTATTTTGTAGAAACGGACTCCGTCGTTGTCCAGAGTACAGTGCAGGACTTGAGAGACTGCGGCTTTGACTGCTGGGAAACAAGTATTGGGGGACCAGGTGTCCAGCAGCACGCTCCTTTGTCTGTTAAGGAGGAAGTTCTGGAGATTTTAAACCGATACTGACACTCACCCGTGGCTGAACAAGAGGACAGACGGGCTGTTTGACTGTCTGTCGGTACCTTGTCAGGACCTGAGGTGTGCTGAACTAATGAGGTGGGCCAAGGGACGTTTGACACTGAGCAGAGCTGGACAGAGCTGCCTGGAGTCATTAATCTTAGATTTTCCTGACTGAAAAACAATGTAATCTAAAGTGTAGAAAATAACAAGTCAACTGTGTTGAGTGCTTGCTTGTAAAATGTACTCTGGGCTGCAAACCCGTGTGCTGAGCTCTTTGTCCGCTAGATGGCAGCAGAGTTGCACAAGTGCTTTTTTATTAAACAGGAGTTATGTTAAGAGGCTCTGTTAAAATTGATGAATATGTAAGTGAAGCACTGGCAGGATTCATTTATATTTTCATCCATGTTTAAAGTAGCAGGGCCAACCTAGCTTAATGGATTAGATGATCGTCAGCCATTAATGACCCACTCCTGACATTGTATCATGCAAGAGTTGTGGGATAACAGCTATTGTGAAAGTGATCATTTTGTAGGATTTATTTCACAAATAATGATAACAATGGAGGAAAAGATTGATGAAATCATTTTCTTTGGAGGGATCAGGGGCATTAACAAAACACAATGACTACTATTCAATTTTTTCAATTTTTTTGTCTTCATAGTTCTACAAAGGGATTTATGAAAGTAACTGTGCATTGATATTTCTCTTCTCATGAACAGTGATGGTGAGAATATTCCTCTCAATAAGCCAAAGCCAGGAAATAATAATGTCATGAATATATTCAGAGAATTATTCACATGTAATGTCAGACTTCACACTAATGAATTATCATTATCAAGACTGCTTCAAACATAACTTAAGCACATGACTGTGTAATGCTGCATTGCTCTTCAATTTTGCTCCACATTTAACATGTAGATATGTTGAAATGTAAATGTATGCTAAAACTAAATTCAAGTCTCTTTCTATCTTAAAGATCTGTAATAATTTGGTAAAATATTCTTCTTATTTCAGTTTTATGCGTTGTTCATTTCTGCAGTTAAAGAGTAAGTGGCTGATTTGTTGTGCTAGTAGAGGATGGGGAGAGGGGGACAGCAGGAGTGTGTGGCCTCTCTGGAGCCTCTGGATTAGCGCCACTATAATGTGAATCAACAACAACCAGCGTCCTTCTGTGAGTCACACATTTGTGCTGACACATATGCGCACACACACACACACACACACACACACACTCCAGCTTTCCCAAATTCTTCTCCACCTAATCACTCATCCTCCTAAGCATTACAAAATATTCTGCAAATGCCGCAGATACAGAAGACGGATCTGTTTAGAATATCCCTGATTTGGGGAAAAGGTCATTGTGGGATTCAGTTGAGTTTGAATATCCATTTCATTTTCTATTTTTTAAATGTCATGAAGATTGAGTAGTACAAATCTGGCAGTGTACGTGAATAAATGACATTCGTCACCCTCCCTCCTTTTCCGCCTGGCGCCCCCTCTGTCCTCTTGAATTGTGTCATCTTTATGTCAGGGCAGCCCCCCGTCAGCGCGCTGCACAGTTGCCCCTAACCCCTGCTGGAATTTAATTACCACTGCGCTTTTCCATTGAAATGGCATTGACAAGGGGGGACAAGAGGGAGACAACAGAGCCCGTTTCATTTGAAGCCCCTCTCTTTCTTTTTCTGTCTTATTCTCTCTCACTCCTTTTACCCCTGGAAGGCACAGATGGTATTTTTTTTTTTTTTTTTATCAGTGTCAGCGCCTGCTTCTTTCTGCTCTGATGAATAGAATCTAAGGAGGCCCTGAGATTATTTCAGATAACAGAGGGAGTGAGGAAAGGGGGTCAAGGATAGAGGGAGAATGTCAGAATTAGAGGGATACAGTGAAAACAGTGTGCTGTCCCAAGAGTGAAGAGGGAGATGAACAAATCATTTAACATTTAACATTTAGACAGTTCGTCTGCATGGATCAATGTGGGAGAATCAAGGATGTATAATTCATTTTGTCCAAGCAGGAGGAAGGAAATGTTGAATGTGAATTTGCTGAGTGGTCATGCTCACTGTGGCACAGTCCCTCTGGTCCGTCAGTCGACTTTTGAAATGCTTGTCAGGAACCATTAAGTTTGAATACAGAATTAGACTTGACTGACAAGATATCATGTTGCTCATGGCCACTGGTTTTACTAACAGGGAGTCAGTGTGTGTATGACTTCCTACAGTGAGCATTTTCATTTACATAAATAGGATCTCTGGATCACAGTATGTCGTTGGTTGTTATTATGGAAAATTACTTGTGCGTTGATTGTGTTTTATGTCATGATATCTGTGTCAAAGGAGGATGTGGAATTGGCCGCAGCGGGGAAGATCACTGCGACCGTCCTCTCCCAGCATTCACACAGACACACTGACAGAGGCAACATCAACATCATGAGCTCCTCTCTGTCATGATGGGCTGTATGATCCTCCTGGGGGTGTTTGCCCTTTCGATAAGTGGGGGGTGGCGGCTGGTGTTAGTAGCAGGGGTCCGACTAAGCCAGCGGGGTACAAGGGTGCTGTCAAAGAACTCAGAGGATTTAGTTTTAGGGAGAAATGTCGTATTGTTCTGTTAGTGCCAGCTCTTAAAATTGCGTTTACTCAGTGAAAGGAGCTTTTATTTATTTTTTATTTTTTTTCAAAGCAAGCAAACGACAGATCCATGAGCAATAAAATATATCACTGCTACACTAAGGGACTTGCTACAGCCATACTTGCTCAGGGGCTTGTAGTGACTATTAATGTTAGCAAATTTTCGAGAAATATTGCTGACATCACTGAGTCAGTATGCTGACTTTTCTTAACTTGTGCTATGTCACATTTTAGCATTTACCATTATACCGTAGTTGCGGTTTGTGGCCACAGTAGCTGCTTTTCAGCTGAAGTAACAGTGTCTGCTAGTCACTGGTTGCTTATGTCTACTGGTTGTAAAGAAATAGAAATATTTTCTTTTTTCTTTGTTATATTGGAATAATAACTTCATCCAGTAGGTGACTCACATTGACAATGCTTGACAATGCTAACATTGACATTTACCAGGTATAGTGTTTACCATGTTCACCATCGTAGCTTAGCGTGTTATCATGCTGACATTTGTTATTAGCACTAAACAAAAAGTGTCAATTAAAATTTCAAAAACCGTTCTTGAAACATTTGATTCAAAACCATAAATGTCAACCTCATGGTGGTGCTACAGGAGAACTTGCAGGTTACAGCCTCTGGAAACCATGAATGTCTGTGCTGAGAAATGTTTCAGTTTCAGGGTGGACAAGCTGACTGACAGGCTGACATTAGAACCATGATGCTTGTGAGGCAAAAAAAACAAAAAAACAAAACTCAACAAATATTAGAGGAAGGACTCAAAAAATAAGTGATTTTGTGTGGGAAGGTTTTTTTTTTCTTCTCTCCCGTCCTGCTAATCATCTCTGACCCCTCAGATTTATTTTGCATCCCCTTTGTGGTGCTCACGACCCCCTTCTTAACTCCTACCCTCAGACAAAATATTTCAAATGAGGTTTCCACCTGGAGGATCTGTTTGGTCTAGAACTGGGATTCTTTCATGTTTATAAAATGGGCCCACAGCGTGTAGCCCTGCTTGAGCTGTGTTAGTGTAAACATCTGAAACACATGACACAGACCGACTCCCATCCACAACCCGTTTTCCATGGAATTGTATCATGTCATTGTATTGATCATGTAATTGATCCTGTGAAGTTGAGGGGACCTGCAACATACTCTGTCATCCCCTCGGTGCCCACGAGCGCTCTTGTTTAATTGCAGGCTAAGGTGCTGTTTTTTCTTGTTGCCTTTGAAGAGCCTCATTGATTTTTATACCACCCTTCATCCTTGCTGTGCTCAGTTTTAAGAGCAAATCCCTTGTGTCGAAGTTGCCCAGAATGTAAAAGTATGAAATCTGTCAACGCTTTTCACAAGGCTTCCAGGTGCAACCCAGACACGTTAACAGTGACGTTTAAAAAGTTAAGCTTCTGTGTGTTTTATTTTTTTTAAAACATTTAATCAGAAAAGGGGAGGGGGGGGCTGCTACATTCTGCAAGTCTCTATCTCTAGTCTCAATCTCATATGGGACTAGTTAAATGTGAGGTGGTGTTGTAAACACCCTGATCAGACTGGGCGGGTCAGAGTTCATCACTGTAGCTCTGCCTGTTTGGATTGTTTTTGTCAAGATGAACCAATCTTGGGAGAAAAAAGTTGTGTCCAGTATTTTTGGGATAAATCAGAGGTTTATCAGTGTTTTTCTATTATTATTTTTTTTGGTATCCAAGAGGAGATATGTTAAATCAGTCTTTTGTTTGTGATGTGTGTGCATTTATGACATTTATGGTAAAAGAATCACATTATACTTTAATAATATATTGCATGAATAATCCGAAGCCAGTAAACCAAACAGGAATGGTAATTCTTTTTGTCAGGCTTTAAACTGCAGTTTAGAAACTGGCTCAAAAATATATTCAGTACATTAGGTCTATATAGAACAAAAATATCCTAAATGAAATTTGATTTGCATTAATATGAGAAGCAGCTTATCTAACATTCATACTTTGAACTTGCTTTGAATTAGAAATAGGTTCTCATCATTTCCCTGGGATTGCAGCCAATTTATTGGATTCAATTTTTTTTTTTTCATCAGAGGCTCGGGGAGGAGGATGATCTCCAAATGTTATCAAATGACACCATGTGATTGATGGACCATTAAAATGTCAGCCAGATGTACTTAAAACCACAGCTTTTAGGTTGATAAATCATGGCACAAATGGATACATAAAGCTGTTAGAAACAAATATTCCCATCTAGAGCTATCTGCAGTCAGATAGTAATGGATGTTCTATCTGCTTGTCTGTCTGTCTCTCTGTATGTTTATTTCTTCACATTTTTTTCCCTCTCTCAGTATATCTCTCGACCACTGCAGTCATGTAATTACAGCGGGACAGGTAGGAGTGTTCATATTTCATCTGCTGCATTCACGATAACATCTAATAATCCGAAAGCGTTGCAAAATTGGTATCTCGTTGCTCATGCATTATGAATGAGTCACTGATTGCTTTTTTGCATAGATTAGCAATCATTTCACAGAAATCTTTCATATAAAAATGTGCCAGGAGGGTTCTATCTCTTTTTCTGAAGAGTTGAGGTGACACATCCTGCCGCTATTTAAGATAAGACAGATCAGGTGATACCACTTCTCCCCCTTGCCCCCTTGCTCCCTCTCCTGCTCTCTGATTTATTTCTCTATGTATATCGTCATGGGGGGGGATAAGTGTAATTTTGCAACTGATTGCTCACTTAGTGAATATATTCAGCATTTGCAGTGTTATTGTGTTTGGCTCCAAAGTACCACCGAGATTCTTTGGCATCAAAGTAAACATTTGCAGACTCCAGAAGTGAAATGAAAAAAGCAAATCTTCCAACCTCTGAGATTGTGCGCCCTACATATGGATTTTAGTGACCTCTGCTTGTCCTGACTTGTGGCCTCAGATTGGCATAACACATGAGGGGCTCGTATGGTCTAGTGGTTAGGAAAATAGGCTGGTGGCCGGTCGCAGTGCAAAGTCCCAGGTAAGGTTTACATACCACTTTAGTTTCCTGTCAGGCAAATAACCTGTTTAACAATGATCTACATCATCCAGTGAAACGTCAAGTCAAATGCGTTTCACAGAGAGTTTTATAAACAGTGCGAGCAGTGCAACTGTCATTGTTTTAATGTTGCTGAGAGCAGCATGTAGACTCAACATGAAACAGCGCTGCTTTTTTAAACTTAAAAGTTCTCATACATAAAAGCTTTGCTAGAAGTTTTAATTAAAGCTTTTGTCTGATGCTTTGATGTGCATGGACTTGAATTTTAGCTCTGCTGTGGTACTGATTGAATAACGAAGGAAAAGTATGAGTGTGAATGAGGTGTGTGCATGTCAGGATGCCTGCGCTGTATCTCCCATTGTAACCCTTGGCCTTTGCCCCCTCCCCCAGATGGGCAGACTCTCAACCAAGGCCCTGTGGAGGTTGCTGCCCTCTGCCTGACAGCCTGTCACTGTGCTATGGTGGTGATTTTTTTCTGCAGGAGATGGTGTCTGATTGGGAGCAGTGTGTGAATAGCCCTGTCACACTCGATAAGCCAGCAAGACGACCTGTGACGAGGACATATGGCATGTTTGACAGGGAGAGAGGGTGCGAACCGCACTGAATGATAAAATGGTGTTTTTCCCCCTTCGGCAATGTCATGCTTTCAGGCAAGCGTGTGGACCATCGCTCACTCAAGCGGCTGACTCCGGCCTCCTTGTGACATCTCCTTCAAGGTCCTGGGTTTCTCTGCCTCGCGCCTGGCCAATTCTGACACTGCGAGCCTATGCTGCTCACAGCTGCTCCGCGAGCTTGTCGATGTGGAGAACATAATTGGATATCAGTTTAGTTTAGCGATACATACTAGGAAATTCATCTTAAGAGCCTGTTCGTCAGAGCTCCTCTTAAAGCTCTCTGGCACTGCAGCCCTTCATCCTGTCTCTTCTCAGCCTGTCACACGCCTCACACTGTTGATTAATACACACACAGTCTCATCAGACGACTCTAATTGATGGGTTCAGCCTCCTCAGGACCCTGATTTATTTAAAGGGCCATGAACACTGAAGAAATGATAAGAAAGGAGAAAGGAAGAAGGAGACAAACAGGCTTGGATTTAAGTGTGTCAGGGAAATTATTGAGTTGAACTGCACGCCTCTCATCCTCACTGTCAGCTGGGTCTTGGCTTCTGGTGTTGCAGCCTCAGCTCCTATCCTGTCAAGTGTCACATTGTCTGTGTTTGTGGCCGTGACAGACAGCCCAGGTGTCACACTCAGGCTTCAGTGCACCATCAGGCACCTCTGCTCCGGTCCCCAGTGGCTTACAGTCAGAGAGACAGCACAGTCCAATAACCCAGCATGTCTCGCTCCCCGGGGAATCCCCTGTAGAGTTTGCTCTCTGTCCATTGGGCCAGAACTTAGAAACTCTGCCAGCGGTCACATGATCCTGCTTTCACTCTGAATGCTAATTATAACACCCCAACTGTTATACTGCTACTTCTACTACCATTATGACTATTTCTGCTGCTTCTTTCTGTAAGAAACAAAGAAGTAGGGCATGTCCCTAAATTTAGTGATTGATGCTGCTGAGGGGGGTCAAAAGGTTTCAGCATAGGGTGGATGAGAACTGACACTGTGTTGTTTAGATCCCTGAAGGTGAAGGGGCGTTAAAGCTGATGATGAACAGTTTAAAGCAGTTGAACATTTTTCCAATAACAGTGCATCAAATGATGTCTTTGAGCTCACTGTTGTGGCTTTACGGCCTGCACCCGTACTGTTTTGGTTCACTCTTATCACTCTTCTAGTGTTGTTTTCATCCACATCAGGCAGCTGTTTTTAGTGAAAAACCAACTGAACACTACCTGACCAGCAACAGCAGACAGATAAAGTTAGCTGGTGAGCATAGTGGAGCATTTAGCAGCCAAAGGCAAAGATTTTTCCCTCAGCAGTTCAAGAAGACCAAAAGCAGAGCTCAAAGTAGAGTGAATATTAGACGTACATCACCTAAGAAACCAAAAACTTAGTGAGTTATAGCATGTCAAAGTATTTATTTACTAGTCTACAATTTTCTTTTGTCCAAATGATTAGTTCAGTGTAAAGTTGTAATAAAAAAAAAACTAACAAGACAGTGAAGTTTTTGTTCCACATATAAAGAGTCCCGTCTCATGTAATGCATCATAGTGGACACTGGTGGAAAGTAATGAAGTACATTTACACAAGTACTGTATTTAAGAACAGCTTCACTTTAGTCTCAGCATTTTCTGCTGGATAGAACAAAACAAGATCTTGTAAGATATGACTCTTTGCTATTGATAAAACTACCCAGCTGTTTTCTCCTCAATGTGCTGCAAAATTAAAGTGCTGCTTACAATCAATAATAACACTCCAATAATACACTATTATGGCTTAAGTAACATTTAAAGCATTGCATTTACTCTAATGGATCAGAAGACTTGCTCATGACACTTTTTGGCTTTGAATCAGTTTGATTATTTTAGGTGTGATATTTCATATTGCTATGATAATTCTAACCATATGACCCAGTGCTAATACTGTCAATTAGGAAAAAAATGTTTTATGACTTGATAACATTTAATTAGTTACTTATGTTTGATCTTATTAAATTCAGATGGCTTTTTTTTTTTTTTTTAGTCCGGCTCCCTGTTTGTGTTTACATAAGTTTAGAGGATGATGATTCAGTGACAGTTTGGCCTTCAGGTCTTGCATATCCATAAATTGTGTTGACATTTTCCCATTTCTCTGAACTGCTGTCCATGCTTGTGTGAGCATTTTGTGACAGCTGCTGTTCCACTGGACACCGTTTCAAGCTGAGCAGAGATAGGCCAGGACCTTCACTCACTGACCCCACATCAGATTTTTTTTTTTTTTTTTTTTTTTCTTTTTTTGCTCTGGATTCCATCAATAAGGCTTGAGTGGCAGGCTCTCCTCTCATTCAGCCGCTCTGTCGAATGCTAAAGCGACCTCGGCCTTGCAGCGAGAGATGACCTCTGTTGTGTGATTGTCTTGCTGCTGTGCCTTCAGGAGGCGAGGAGGGGTCTTTATCATCCAAGGCAAATTAGTGGTGTGTCTTCTCTCTGTGTGTGATGATTGTTTGTTAATCAGCTGTTAGGGTCCTTGGTCGCCAATGAAACTTTTGTCAAGTAGCCATTTTAAGGATTTTGTCATGTTTTCTTTCATGCATTTTCCGAGAAGATTACAGGGATAGCTGGCACTACAACAATATTCATAAATATGCATTGGGCTTTGTTAAACACTAGAAACGCAGAAGTGACCATTTTGCATGATTACATTCACTTACAGGAGGATAATATTCTGGTGGAAGCAATTTTAAAGAATCAACTCTTTGATTAGCCTAACAAAATCTCTGACTGTTTTGGAAGAAAGGATTTCTTTAGGACTGGAAACAAACTAGACACTTTTAAGTGTAAGTGTTTATCAGTGTGGAGGATGCCTGTAAGATTGTGTGTTCAGATTATAGTGTATGGATTAAATGCAAATAATAATGTGATTATAAAATGTTAACCAAATGGTAGCAGTTAAAAGAAAATCAGATTGCAGATGATTTTCATACTGATCATGTCTCCTTGAAAGCAAGGGAACATTATGATCATATTAAACATCGTATCAAACATCTGTACAACATCAAATATTAAATTAATTACCGTCTTATTGAAAATCACAAACAATGTCTCACAGTTATTTTGATGGACTACACTGAGATGTCATGTTTCCTTCTGTTCCTTTCACTGCTATGTGTTTTGCAGTTAAACATATTCATATTCTATTTCGAGGAAGTGATAATGAATTCAAATCACTTTAACAGTTCAAGAGATTGTTACCGATTTCTTTTAGCAGAAAATGATTCAACACTTGCGGAATACATTTTAAAGTATCATGTCTTAACCAATCACACATTACATACATAACAGGAATCCAGTGATTATTTTTCCTGCCTGGACTGCTTTTCGTGTACTTGTGATCTTTTTTATTAAATAGGAAGTGAGGCGACGGTAAAAAGAAAAAAATCACAACCGTTGAGGATGAACACTAAACTATTTAGTCCTCATCTGTAGTCATGAGGGCATCAGCGCTGATGAGCGCGGTCAGGGTCACAGCACTTAACTCTCTAAAGGAGGACCAGTGCTTGTAATCACATAATATGTATGATCTCTCATTCAAGTGGAGCTGACGTTTGGCAAATGCAAATGGATTTCATGGACTGTGTAGCTGTGAGAGTTTTGCTCTCTGCGCGCTTGGTGTGATGTGCAGTATATATCCCTTATGGAAGGCATGCCGAATGCAGCCTGCAATGCTTAGGTTTCAAGAATGATTGACAAAATATTGACTATTATTTTTAACACAGCATGTGGACTGTACATTCTGCAGTAGATGTTCAATTTGCCTGCGTTCTGCAGCTCAGAAATTGAACCCGAGTGGACCACGCTGAAGCTACAGCCCTTCTCTGCGCTGTCTCTCCCATTCTGTAATTAAAAACAACATTTTGTGTTAGATTACAGGGAGACCCATCATGCCATTGAACTGGTCTGCCTGATTAATAAAAGGCAGCTAATTTCAGTGGAGGAAGGCAGCGCTCCAAAATGGCTCCTAATTACACATTAGGAGTGTGAAAGGCTCCTGCCGCTCCGGCCTCAATCCTCCACCCAACCAGCAACCCCTCCCCAGTCAGGGTGCATGTGCTGGCCCACCAGCACATTAACGCCGCTCCCAGGAGTGGCTAATTCCAGCCAGCCCGTCGGCACAATCAGTGGCAGATGTCAGGAATCGAAGATGATGAATTATGAATATCCCGGAGATGTGGATAGGATACCAGCGTTAGGGGAAAAAGATTCCTTTTTTTTTTTCTGTGCCATTTTGGGCAGCCAAATAAGCAGACAGATTCAGGAGGAGTGTGAAGCGGTTGGAGTGATTGATTTCTATTCGTCATTATAAATAGGGTCCGACTGAAATTGGATGTTTTAGTGAAGTCGTCAAGGACTTTATGAGTTGGAGGGGCTGTCTGGCAGTGGAGGGACTGTGCCTGACTGTGATAGCAGTAATGACTTCCTCTTCTCCCTCCCCTGAGTGGTCAACTCAAGGGCTCAGGCAGCTGGGAATGATGTCCCGGAGAGAGGAACATGAACCTCTCAGTGCACAGCATTTGCATGGCCACATGATTACAGCTGAAATGGAGGAGGTGTGGTGAGGGTCGGGCTGGGGGTGGAAGGTGGTGACAGTAACAGCTGCAGAGAAGATGACAGGAAATGGAGAGCAGTTGTTTTTCTTGCCATTGAGCCACATCCACAGAGGCATGAGGGGAATGTTTTGATGAGAAAGAACCGATACCTTGACACCAGTGAGAAGTATAATAAAACTGAGCTTGAGGTAATTACATTTCAATAATGTGTAACGTTTTCTTCTCATTAAGACTTGGTTTTATTAAAGATTGAATTAAACTGAGCTTTAATGTCAATAGATTGTTATCCACCATAAGATCAAATGTGTCGCTTTTAAGGTGGAGGCAGGTGTGGGTGCTTAAAGTATGCCTGACCTTTAAACATACCCTTTTCATATGGATGGAGGAGAAGCAGTGGACACTTGCTGCTGTATCCGGGGACCTTGATACAAGCTGATGGAATCGGATTCCTTGTCAAAACAGATGTCAAACTGATGCTGTGGTCTATTACTGACCGGCCAGCCGACTGATGAGCTGGCTGCAGATATGTGAACGTACACCTGGACATCTGTGGGGGGTCACAGCCGTGGTGAGGTGGAAGCCTGGGGCAGGCTGCCAGGTCAGACTTCACCTTGCCACCTCCAATGAGCCCACAGTACATTTCCTCAGCCTTCCTGCCATTCATCACCACGCCATGACAGGCAAATTCATCTGAGCAGGAAGGAGGAGCTGATCCTCTATATCTGAGACAGTGATAGACTTGCTGCTCCACAGGACTGCTGCAGGACCGATGAAATTAGGCTAAAACTGCTGTGGGGGTTCACAGGAAATTGGCCTTGCCAATCATACACAGCAACCCAGTGTTGTACCACAAGCCTCAAAATTAATGTCAATCGAGCCTGCATCTGTTCATTTACTCTGCCCTATATTCATAATACAAATGTATCCGTCTGATTTTGATTGCTCTCTCGCTGCAAAGTTGTTGCTCTCTCTAACATGATGTAGAGATTAATGCAGCAAATGTTTTGAATCCATAATTCGGGGACATCGGAGGTAAACAGCAACCCTATGTCCACACTAGAGGATCAAGTATATATTATTTTAGATCTCTCCAACTCTCTATGTGGCTGTATTGATGCAGTTTCAACCCGTTTTCCTGATGAGTGCCTCAGTTCTGACGCCCACACAGCTTCTCATAATCGCAGCGGTCAGCATATAAGTGGGCTCTCCACCAGCAACTCAGCAATATTGAAAAGTGTAAATCTATTCATCAACATGTTTTTCCGTTAACTACATCTGAATGCAGAGTGGAATCCCAATTTGGGTTGAGTCATTACTTTCAGTAAAATAACTCCATTAAATACGAGCGAACACAAAGCTGTCCCCCGCATGCAGCCCCTACTTTCCCCCCGAGCTGCAGTCCCTCCTGCTGTCTCCCAGAGCTCTGGGTTCAGAAACGCTAATACTGTCTGCCAGTTCAGTTCTACATAGATTTGTGAGGGGACCAGGGGTGATCATTTCTTCCCCCTTTTTTTTTTCTCCCCTCAGGTGACACTCTGAAATATATTTTGTGTGCCCTTTCACTTCAGACGAGCTCAGTGTGGAGGAAGCCCAGAGGAGACTAATGAGAGAGCGCAGGGGTATGGCTCCGTCTGCCTCCATGCCTCATTTTTCTTGATTTCAGCTGCTTCAGTGTCGGCATGGGCTCCTGCTGGTCAGGTGATGGCGGTGCCAGCTGGTGCATCCAGCTCGGACGGACAGCGATTCATTTCCCCCAGCTGGTGATTTATGGCACGGCAAAGCAGAGAGAAGCTGGTGTGCATGGCACCAGGCCGCCTGAGTTAGTGCACTGTCCGGCCCCGTCATGCTTTACCACACAGCGGGCTGGACTGCCTAATTTACGCTGGCAGACAGTCACATATATCACACCCCGTCTGGCCAATGAAGATTGGTGGTGTTTGAAAGGGTCTGTATACACAGTCGATTTTACCCACGTGTTACTCCCTGCCCAACATTGCACCGAGGAATATTGTTTTTCTTTTCCTCTCCTTCTTTGTCTATTTGATCTTTCATGCTTCATTTCTGCACCTCTTTTTGTTCTCTCCCATCTCTATCTTTCTCTGTCGCCCCCTCTCTCAGTGTGTGGACGTAATGTGAAGTGACTGTGTTGGAGGGAGGCCCTCTCTCACTGGACCAGCTCCTGAGGACTGTGCCCTTCTGTTCAGGGAAACTGGGGGAGGTCACAGTAGGTAGCTCCCCCGAGCCATGGCGTATTAATGCCTGGGCTGACCTCAGTGATAAGAAGGAAGCTTCGGGCGCATGTTTGATTCATGAGTCCATCCTTAGTGGGCCCTAGGGGGCTTTTTCCACTGCTGTCCTTTTACTGGCAGGGTGGAGGGTTGCTGCAGGGGAGATCAGTCCTGTCTGTCACAGAGAGGTTGGGGTGTGATAAAGGCACAGGGCTGGGAGTGGGCCAGAGCACACAGATCAGCCCCTGTGTCGGACACAAGCATTGACTTAATGGTGGGTGGTGATGCGACAGCCAAGTGTTGAGGGATATTAGAACGGATATCAGCGATGGGGCCTGACATCATGAGCACCCCACCTGCCTGGAGGAGGGTTTGTTCAGGAGTGGGATGAGTAAGTGAGTTGAAGGGCACTTGGCAGCTCCACTTCCTCCAGCTTTTAAAAAAAAAAAAAAAAAAAAAAAAAAAAAATGTTTTATCCATATTTCACATTTTCTACCATTTCAAAATATTGGACGTGTCTGAGGGCTGGCAAGAAGGAGTTAGATGGCTCAGATGGGGTGGAAGATGGGGTTTGCGGGAGTAAGCCGACACAGTTTCAGTTCCAGCACATATCTCCAAATTACATCCTCTGGAGTTTGGTTAGGGATTACTCCTGTCTAATCCTGACAAATGCTGCAGAGTGAGACACATCTCTGACAACAGAGCAACTACACAGCCTGCGATGACCATGGTGATCGGTTTAAATAAGTGCAGGGTACAGGGCGTACTTTCATGTATTCACAACATAAAAGCTGCATTTGCTGTGATGACAATTTGGATATCTTAATTATTAAAATAAAAATATCCAAAAACAGAGTCACAAAGTTGAATTTTTGAGACATTTAGAGCATATTTGGCTCATGAAATGGTCAGGGAAACATTTAGGTTGTGCAGAATGTGATTATTCAGGCCATGGTTGCATGAATCCATGAGAAATGTTTTTCTAAAAGCCCAGATCTGGGTAATTACAGTGCACACACACAGAGAGAGAGGGAGGCACATCCTTGAACAACAGTATCTTGCCAGGCACTTCAGAGCTCCTAATGCCAGCTGTTTGAATATGGCTATGTAATACATAATCCTGATTTGTGTTCCTTTCAGTCACCAAAAGATCTGTACATGCCTCAAAGAAACTTGTCAAGGCTTTTCAGCGCACATTGCCTTCTCACAATCAAGTCGATGCTTGTCAACGCTACCGCTATCAAAATAGTCACAGTAGGGAGGGGCAATCCACTTTTCACATATCCCATTGCTGTCACCTCCTTCTGCCCGTCACTAATCTTTAAAAGCTATTTGCAGTTTTAATATAGATCTCAAATCCCGTTTCCCTTTCTCTCTTCCCTTCCTCGTACACACACACACACACACACTCATTGTTCTTCTTTTGTGGTTTGCTGGAGAGCTGGGTTTGGTGGGTAGAGCGAGCCTTCTCATGCCTCCATGCGTTCCCATGGTCTTGCTTTTGTTTTAGCTAAGCTGGTGCCCCCGGATTAAAGGGAAAATAATCCTTCTTTCATTGTTGTTTTTGTTTTCAAAACCTGCTGAAAAGCGATCTGTTGATTTTTCTCTCATCTTTCACAGATTAAGTTTAAATTGAACGATGAAAGGAGAATTTGCTGGTAATGTCTGTTTTCTCGTTTGTGCGTGCTAAGGCAGAGGTAACGTTGACTTTGTGTTTTTTCTGGTAATTTCGTTTGAATACGGTTGAGTGGAAGGAGCTCCACAACCTTTTCCAATTTTTACAATGTGTAATGCAGATTTGCTGTGAAATCTACTGTATGTTTAATTCATCCTATCTCTGATTCATATCCACTTGAATTATTGTCTGGCCCAGCAGCCAAGCAGCCCATTTGTGTCAGATGGCAGACTAATGGTTATATTAATGAAGTCATTGCTTTAGTCAGAAAATCAATAGTCACTCGAAACAGTCAATGCAAGCGAGTGGGCTTGAATGGTGACCTAGTTCCCATGTAATGACAGCTCCTAACCCATTCTGTATTGTTTGATGCTCGCAACATCTGCTACCATACAATCATATTTATGCAACAAAACACAGTCGAAGACAATGCACAGCAGCGCAGAGTATATGAAGAGGAACTGGGGCATCTGTAATTTCTTTATTTGTGTGGAGCAACCAACACCGCCACGTAAAACTGAATTTGCTGATGCTTTGCACGAATACTAATACCGATGTTATTCCACATGATTGGCTCTGAAAAACAACTCCAAGAAACATCAACCCACGTCTTCTTTTGGCCACAGAAGGCAGGGGCCAAGTGGGGCCAGGAGGTTAACCTGGGTTTGGCATTAAACAGCGCGGCCGTTATTGTTGGGTCTTCAGAGTCTGTAAGAGACACAGCGTTCACAGCGTTGGGAGTTTGAGTGGGGCCACGCAGAGGTCAGCAGGCCTCGGTGGTCAACTGAGCAATGAGGAGAAGGTAAGGGGGCCTGTATATCAGCTCTGCTTCCTGCTTACAGAAGCAGCCCTGCGCCTCACTGACATCAGTCAAAACTCATGACTGTGTTATTACTGTGTTCTGTTGTGCGCTCTGAGATGAATAGGCTCTGCATTCAGTCTAACAAAGAGCCTTGGCATGCATACAGGAGCAGGAAGTGGGAATTCTAATACTGCTTTATCATGGGCAGTAAAAGAAGACAATGCAAGCTGTCCCCTCTGAACTGGTTTGGTGAACGCTCCCATCCCTATCTTCTGTAGAGAGACACTCCCTGCAGCTCATTTCACAGAGAGGGTGTTTTTTTTAAATTTTTTTCCAAAGTGGCTTACAATGGCACGAGTGTATACTGTATGTGTTTCAGCACTGATAGCTCCAGTAGGAGTAAGTCACCATATTTGGGCAGTGTCATGTCCTATATTATCTGTGGAGTTACCGTATGACAGTCACACTTTTCTTAACAAGAAAATTATCTTTTACACTTTCACACAGGTACCAATTACTTCAATAAATGGCTCTAAATGTCAACTTTCATTTCATTCATTCTCATAAGCCATTTTCACAGCTAACGATTTGACTTGTCATTGTAGTAGAAAATAAGAGGTGCTACTAATAACATTTCTATGACTCCGTGCTGTTCAAGTGTCCTATTAAGCCATGAAAGTGTGACAGTGAGCCAGCACGAACAATATGAAGACCTTGAAACTGAAGCAGCTAAATGGGATTCAGCCTTCATTCATTTTATTTTATTTACACGTGTGCTTTTCCTTCTGTGAAATGTCAAAATGTCATATGTGAAAAAGAAGCCTATTATATGTTAGCTGCTTTGTCTACAGTTTTAGTTTTCAGCTTTTATCCAGTTGTACGTGTACTCAACATCAGCTGATATCTACCAGTCATACCAGCCACCTACCATTCTTTCAAAAAGTATTCACTCCTGTGGCATTTTGATGAAGATGATGGAGAGTGCTCATGGGCATATTAGTCTAAAATCTTCCATAGGTGTTCAGTTGGGTTGAGGTCTGGTAACTACAAAGGGTATAGCATATGATTCACATTACTGTCATACTTCAGAATGAAGTATGACAGTAATGTGTCATACTTCAGAATGAAGTATGACATGCCCTGTATGGAAACATCATTTCTATATATCCTCCACTTTTTCCAGCTTTTTCTGGTCATGTTTTTCATTTCTCTTCACCAGTACTGAAAAGTGTATAATATGAAATGAAAGAAGCACCTTAACTGATATGTGCCACCCTGTGTGTTGCCAGTGGCTCTGTGTATATATCTACTCAGTGGGCGGCCCTGGCTCAGGAGGTAGAGTGGGTTGTCCGAGAATCACAGGGTTGGTGGTGCCTCGACAGACAATGAGACGGTATCTGGAATCGTTAAATCTGGAGCCAATGGTTAGCTTTTTAACAAGGCGTCCTCATTAGAGTTACTTGTGTACAGTATATATTTGCTGTATGTACTGTACTGCCTTACCTGCACAACAGTCCTGTGAAATTTGAGCATTAACAGTGGAGAATTTGATACAAAACTGATGTAATAATCTGCCCAAAATGCATGTTTTGAGTATCAAACACTCGCCCCCTGTAGGCTTGAAAAGTGGCAGTAATCTGCAGAGGAGCAAACTAAATTTTTTAAAGCCACCTTTCAAACCTAGAGGCGGATCAGTGAAGTTTTTTTATTGCTTGAAGTTCTAACATAGATTCACTTGTAAAGCTCAAGTGTGACATGATGTTGTGTTTTAGCACTGGACATGTTGATAATGAGTACTAACATAACTGCACTAACACAAGCACTAACTTAACTTATATAACTCGGCTGGTTGAGTGTATATGACATTAAAATGCCATATCTTGCATTTACATTTACAGTTTATATATCCTACTCTAACAACCTTATCCCCCCTTTTCCACTATGCAAAATGACTCTCTCTCTGCTGTAACTTTTTTTTTATTACACATACCTGCCTTATATTACCTATTTTTCCTTAAAAGCCTGTTTATCCGTGTGTATATAAAATATAGACTTGTGTGTATATATAGCTGTATTGGTCATACGGGGTGAAGTACAATAAACGTTGTTGCTCAAGACCGAAATACACCGAGGTTAAAATGTGAAGAGCTTAATAATAATGATTGTTTGTGCACAAAGGGCCATAATCTGTGTCTGTGGGGCTAACCGAGGAACAGTGACGCGAGTCAGCGTCTCCTCTGTGGGCTGCAGAGCAGATGCAACTAAAATGCTGTTACCAGAGACAAGCCTGGTCCTCGGGCTAAGCTCAAATACCCAAATGCCAACCCCCCCATCCCCACCCCCTCACCCCTTCAGCACAACTTCCACATTTTAATCCAATAGTGTGCATAGAGCTCAGGGAAATGATATTTAGGAGACAATGAGTGCCCTGCAGAGAAAAAGAAGGGAGGGGGGATTAGAGTGTGTCTCTGAAGTGGCTTTGACTCCCCTACTGATGGAGAGTAATTAAAGCAGCCTACTGTGTTGTCGATGTAGCTAAAGGGGGATAATAATGAAACATCACAACTCACAGAGTTTGGGCCTGCAGCACCTTGCGTTGGCTTAGGAGTGCAGCCACTATGTAGGTTGTTTCCTTGACTCAATACTTAATGCTCAGACAAATGCACACCAAAGAGCAACTCCTTTCAAATGTCAGGTTCTGATAGGTAAACTGGGTACAAAATCTTTACTCATAAGTAAGTGCAGATGAAGTGGGTCTTGTTCTGTGTGATTTTCTTGTGAAATTTACCGTTTTGATCAGATAATACGTCAGGCAAATATGCAGACTGGCTGGCCCCTCTAATTACAACTGAGCTGAGAGGACATCAGTAAAAATGAACTATCACAGTTATCTAAGGTCGCTATTTTCTCACAGGCCAGTTACGCACAAACCTGTATAAAGTCTGTGAGTCATCCTCATTGCCTGACTCCTCTTATCTTCCTTTAAGATAATCTAGCAATCCCTAAATGCCACTGCTTGTATCTTGAAGCATGTCAGTGGGCTCAACAAAGTCTATCTTCGATACAGCATGGAATAAAATGGATGACTGAATTCCACATAATGTCCAGGCTTTGAGCTGTGGTGTCGACCAAACACCTGCGATCTCCTGTCTCCTCTCTGCAGGTTACTGTGGGTCACATCAGCTATGGGTGCTCTTTTGAAATTTTTACTGAAACCCATAGAAATATTGGAGCCATCAGACACCTGACTGATGAAGTGACCCTGTCAAAATATATTGCTGGCATAGTAATTTGTCTTTTTATTAATGTCTGGATATTAAGTCCATCTGGGTGTCATCATGTGTTATCCAGATGTTCATTTTGTGCTTGTGTTTTTTTTTTTTTTTTTTTTAAAAGGCAGACTCAGCCAGACTGTTCTCAAACATTGCAGTTTGGTTTGCATGTGGTTAAAGAGTGGAAAGGGGGACTGCAGGTGAGAGACAATGGCAGGTTTTACCTAGTCTATTTCTGTCAAGAGCAACAGTTGCCTTCTCATCATGAGTGGTTTGGTTTGGAAACAGTTCAGAGCGTATTAAGGCAGAGATCGCGGCTACAGAAAGAAACAGCTGGGATAGAGCTCACTCTGTCCAAACACATGTGGATAATGGATCATTTTCATTCCAACTCCCATGCGTTTGCACAAGTTAGGGGGTATAGAGCAAGGGTGGGGAAAGTCAGCAGATGTTAAATTAAGCATGGAATGAATACATAATGAGCTATTAAGGCAGGAAAACATGTCCTAAATACAGTGGTATTTTCCACACAGATCCCAAATGGTCAAAGAACTGTATCTCAAAGACTCACCCCCTGCAGCGCTCCTGGCAGGGAAGAGGATATGGGGAGGATGGATTTTGAGGAGGGCAATTCTGGTGCTCTTTGAATTTTGGATTTGAGCATTTAGGTCAAACTTTACCACGGGTCTTGCAACCATCTGCTCCTGGGATGCAGGCCAAGGCCACGGGGCAGGGTTCTGGTAGCAAGGAGGAGGCCAGCACCATCTCAGGCTTTATAAAGAGGCCTTATAGAGCTCAGCATATCCCTGCGATGTGCCCTCTCCCTACCCTGTGTTTCAGGTGTTTTCCCTTTTTAGCTGCATCCTCCAGGGAGCCAGCTTTAAAATGGATGATTGCCTGCGACCGTCGCATTAAAAGCATTAATCCCGCTCTTATCAAGCAGGGAATGATGAATTAGGAGCGTCAGCTCTGGGCTCACCTTTGTTGTCATTTGAACAGAATCAAAGCTTTAAATCACAGGGCTGCACCTGGTAATAGGAGGGGGGGATGGCGTTCTAATACTGTGTGTGACAGAGCCGCACTGCTTCCAGCTGATTTAATAACTCCAGAAGGAGGGGGTGGTGCTGGGCTAAATGAAAATTTGAGCAAGGTTTTAAAATATATGATTGCAGAATGAAATGGCAGTTGCCCTCATTTCTCTTTGGTTAGCGTTCCTTTTCTTTTCTGTGCATTACAGCTCAGCTGAATCTCAGCTGTCATTCAGTCATTGTCAGGACATTGCAGTGTTACAAGGTTTGTAACACTGCAGCACTGTATGTGCTCAGTGTACAATACTTGCTTTCTTTTTTCCTGCTGGGGCCAGTGGGAATTCAAGTCCTTTTTTTAATGATCAGACTCACTTGTTGATGTTTTTGACAAGTTTCCACTGGGGAAGGCTTTGTTATAATCAAGGTTGATTTGTTTAGAGGTAGAGAATGTGTCATTACAGGAGCAGAGAACATGCTCTACCAGGGCTAGGACATTCACTCCCAATAGTGCTGAGCTGCTGCTGCTACACTATTTGGAACTCATAACAATAGCAGGTCACACCGCTCTTATAACACAGACTACTGATCTGCTATAAAATTTCCATGGTGATGTAAATTCTACTGACTGAATGGTAGTTTAATTTAATCCTTTGCTGTCTTTTCACATAATTTTGATATTGAGGTGGAGTGCAGCAATTGAACATGACAGAACAAATCAACCCTGGCTTTTTATGTGTACATGTTTGCATATTTTAATGAAACTGAATTGTTTATGAGCAACATTTAAGCTGCTAACCTCTCTTCTTGTTTATGGAGTGCTGCCGTGTATTTATGATAAAAACAGGAATGGAATTAAGCAACTGTTTTAATGAGAAAAGACAATGTAACTCTATTATTAAAATTATTTTACCATGTTCATTTCTGTAAATTCCCACATCAAAGCAGCTCATTACATTTTGTTAATTAGACCTAGAATAATTGAACCTTACTTCAAAATGCAGGAATACAAGAGTAGATTTCTGCTGCTCATTGAAATGTGGATTGGACTTCAGTAGCCTAGTTTTCTGCAACATCTGAGGCAGCTAAAGGTGATTTTCCACTTTCTAAATTATATTATTATTCCCCTGTCCCCATCTTATATCCTCTTCCTATTTTTCCTCTTTTCTCTGGCTCTGTCATTTCTTTTCTGAACACCCACAAGGTCTGTAAAGCACTCAGCCAGCTCAATCCATACCCGTCAAGTAGCATGGAGACCACTCTCCTTTGAGTCTGTAAATGCTGCAGAGAAATATGTGAAAAGACAGTTATGTTGCAGCGAATATTAATGGCTCTTTGAGTGCTTGCTCCCTGGTAAACAGAAGGATTGAGTTGACATGTAGCCAAAGACATAATTTAAATCTGGGGAGGTCACAGGAAACATTAGCAAATTATCTACCCAGTGCCTTCCAAGATCTCTCTGCAGATAATGGAAAAGCCAATCTATTTGGCTGATCGGTATCTTATCGGAATAGGCTGAGAAAAGCTCACAGTAATTTCACTTGATATGATAGAAGATTTCCCTTCACTTTGAGATTAGGTTTGCCTCAGGGGTCTGTGCAATAATTGTAAGCTTCTAACAAGGTGAAACATTTGTGGAATTCACAACTATATTTTTCATGAAACATGCAAAGAGAAGGCAGCACTGTGTGAGATGTGCATGTGGGGGTGAACATGCATGTCATAAGGTTAATACTGACACAGGTAAAGGATATAGGAGGGGGATTTTTGTTAGCATGTTTTACTTAATGAAATGTCACTTTTCATTTCGACACTGGAATTCCATGTATTTTGTAATTATGTATACAGGTCTAATAATTTTCATCATAGTGTCATTACTCCTAAAAGGTATGTAACCTTGGTTGTGTTTAGGTTCATTAAATATGTCATTCATTGAACATATAGTCCACATAAACATATAGTTTACAGAAAATAAGAAGGCACATAGATGAGATATGAAAAGCTGTATAAAACAAGACTAGGAGTCCACAGCCATGCTAGCAGCTCTGCTAGCAGGCAGCGGACGTCAATACAGTGTCAGAAAGATGTTGGATTGTAACAACTCTAATATCGACAGACCTTAATTTTTGGAAATGAAAATTGGGTTGAGTTACAATCCAGTATTGGCTAATCAACATGTTGACGTTCAGTAGACGATGAGTTTTTCTCACGACCAGAACGTTGATATTTTATATGTCAAGATCACTGTGGCATGAATTGGATGGAGGGATTTGGTTTACCTAACGACACAACTTAAAACCAATAAAATGTCAACGTCATCTGTCGTCAGTATTCTACATCAAATTAATGTTGGCTTTAGACGTTACCCTGTCATTGAATTTTGGTACCTGCTGTCATAAACTACATTCAACCAAATATCTGCGACTAACAACGTTGGTGGCCAGCTGCATGCCAGCAGTAACATGCTAATATTAGCAGGTATAACCTTACATTGTCAATATATTAGTTTACCATGTGAGCATGCTAACATTTGCTAAATAGAGCTCAACACAAAGTACAGCTGATGACAATGGGAGTGCCATTAGTTTTGAAAATATTTGGTCATAAATTAAAGTATTGCATGAATTAAAATTTTGAGCTGATGATGGTGTCAGATGAAAAGTCATATGAATTTAACCTCTGGATATCTGTACCAAATTTCAGGGCAATCCATCCAATATTTGTTAAGATGTTTGCCTAACAAATAAACATGTCAATCTCTTTGAATGAAAAGTTAAGGGATCAATACAAAATTTGGACCAAAGATTTGAGCCACACTGCTAGAGATAGAGACAGATGAGAGGATAGAGGGATGGATGAATAGATGGATGGAAGCAGGAATACAGTAGGTGGATGGAGGAAGGAATCAATGATTTAATCATAATGCTATGTTTAGCAAGGCCAAAATACCATAAAAATCTGCCTAAATTATGTTTTATTACCATTAAGGGTGATTAATGTTTGCACTTGGTGTTGGTAAAGCAGTTACCAGCTGTGGTAGCTGTGACCTTAAAGATGTGGAGATGAGCCATCAGTGAACTTGAAGCCATCTGTTGCACATCTGCAGTATTGTAGATCCAGCCACTTCCAGAGGAAGAGCATGGTAGAGAGAGAGACAGCGAGGCTGAGACAGACAGAGGGGAATCTTACCTTAATCTTCTGTCTATCCAGTCAGATTCCATCAGACTGGTTTCTGCCCCAGAGTACTCTGCCCTCTAAGGTTTTGTTTTAGTTAAGCCCAGCTGAGCTACCTTCAGAAACGGTGGTCTGTCTTGACGGGAATGAGCTCTGACAGCTGTGGCTATAAAGTGGAAACCGATCCGTGGCCCTGTGTATGGCCTCTGGAATTCCACAGCTCTCTGGGGCCAAATCAGCTGTCCTTTACACTGATCGATCCAAGACCATTGATTCCTCCGCTGATTTAATTTTCTTTCTGGTGTCTGATTAGTAATGATTTACAGAGCCCTTTGTTCTCCACGCTAAACCTTGAAACAATAATTCTGACGACATATCTGATTTTTTTTTCTGTGCCCTTCCATGTATGAACCTTAAAAATACATAGGTTATGACCCCACGCACCCGAGAGGAGCATGTCCTGCCCTCTGGTGATCAGTGAGAATACGAGCAGCTTGTTTTCACCTCCCCACAGTAAATCTAGTCGCAGAGGTCATCAACTCAAGAGACACTTTCTCAAAAAGAAGAGCAGACAGGTTTCTGCTGTTTGCCCACTAAACTATTGACAAACTGCACAAGATTTTGAAGAAACTGATTATATTTTTCTTTAAATATAATGATTGAACATATACTGAATATTAAACATTCCTTGATACATTTTGTAATATAATAAGACATAAATCAATTATGGTAGGTTGTTAAAAATTATGTCTTTTTTTTTGTTGTACGATTAACACTGCAATTGTGTTGCATTGAAGGGAAAGGTGGTGTCAAGCAGTGCCCAAATAGATGTTTCACAGATTAAACAGAAGCCTAGAAATATAAAAATTGGTATTGTTTGAATTTTGGGTCTTTTAGGTATGTTTTGGGTACGCTCAAATGTTTTAGTCAGCATTTCTTTTCTGGGTTAGTAGTAACTTCTACGCTGCACGCACTGGAAACACACCTGCGTGCATACACAATGTCATCTGATATATTGCAGTTATGTAGGTATGTAGGTAACCACTTTTTGCAGAAAAATAAAAGTAAAACTCGTGTACTGTATGTTGCTTACCGTTTTTCCCTTCACATATGTGGGGGGAGAAATGTGTCTCTTTACATTCCAAAAAACAACAACAAAAATATATGCACATAATGTCTACAATGTCATTTCTGAAAAATGCAGGAGCTGAGAGTATGAAGAGTGAGCATACAAAAATAGCCTACATTAGTTAGAGACCAACCCTGCATGCCATGCTCTCCACTTGTTGTAACCTCCTCCCACCATGCAGTGCAGAGAGCTCTGAGGTCACAGCTGCAGTGTGCGGGGGATGTCAGGGCAGGCCGGGTGGAAACCTGGGCCTGAGAGGAGAGGTTTTGTTGAAGGGAAGATTTAGAGAGAATCTCTCCTGCGGATGGAGGGCAGGAAGTGAAACTTGTACCAAAGCAGCCTCATAGGCAGAGGCCTGTGGGTAAATTGAGCTTCACAGCTGGAGAACCCCGCCCTCCCCCACTGTGACCCAGTGACTCCTGCTGCAGGTTTCTGTGGTGTTTACAGCCCAGTGATAAAACAAGAGAACAACTTGCATGTGCAACAAAGTATTGACATGAAAACTGTGCGGCAAAAGTTCTGTAACCTGTAAGAGATGCTTTTGCAGTGCTAACATCGTGTCTGACAATGCAGGAACAATTTTGGTGGGAAAATGCTTTCAACATACTGAAAAAGGTCCACGCAGTTCTTGAGCTCACATATTGTAAGAGATTAGTAGATCTGGTTTAAGAAATATAGTGAGATGAGAAGATGATATCTATTATACTGTGTGTCTGTTCATTAAGTATAGACTCAGGTGTTTAGCCTAGCTTAGCATACAGGCTAGAGACAGGCCAGCATGTCCATCCTAATAGCACATCCATCCTAACTGTCGCTTTTTAAATTTCTGTTAATTTACAGATTAAACAAGTCTGCAGGTCTGCACGTAAAACACAGACATGAGAATGATATCAAGGCTCACATTTCAATCTGGGCGAATAAGTATATTCCCAAAATGTTGCGCTTTCTTATTTTACAAGCCAAACAAGGACTAAGATGTGTCACTTTTATGTATAAGCACAATGAAATCCTCATATAATGATTTGATTATATGACACTTTTAAAAAGAAAAGCTACACTTTCATATTTAATAGTGACTATCTGCTGTTTTTTTTTTTACTATCGATTCTTTTAATCAGATCATCCAATATTAATTACTGGACCATCTGTACCTTCAATGGCAGCTACTTAACAAAGCTTTATTTGTAAATATCAATTTAACCTTAATTATGTCAATATTGAGAAAAAATGTTTGAGAAACAATAAACTTATAGCAGATATTAACACTGCCTAAAGCTGAGCTGGTTTAATTAGATAACCACAGAATAATAATTAAAAAAAAAAGCCAATATTTATTGTAATGATCTCACCAACACAGTGTGTGAAACAGAGCTACAGCACTTCCTAACTACCATATGTAAGAGACTGATTTCCATGTGGTGTGCTCCTGATGTGAAATAAAGGAAAGGCACATAACCTCTGGTGTGTAAATGTGAATGTTTGCCCCAAGTCATTTGCCTGCCAACAGATACGAAGACTCGGGGGAAATGAGGTGTGACACACAGGCCCACACACGCCAAGTTGTGGCAGTTGTTGCTTTGATGATCCAGCGAGCTCATGGATCTCCAGGTGAAACGCAACTCCTTGTCCCAGACGTTGACTGTAAATATCGTACTGTTGTCTACACCGCGCAGGTAGGGGTTTGACTTTCCCTTCATGCCCTTTCATGTTATTTCACCTTATGTGTTATTCACAATCTCCCTGAGAACTTTCCTTATTTGTTGCATTACAAAGCAACAGCTCCGTAGATTATTATCCTTTGTTTTGTGCGTTCTGGACTGTCTACTTGGAACAATGGGAGGAGATCGTCTCTGATTATTCTGAGGGTGCTGATAATTGATTATGGTGTTTGAGCTTCGTCTGCAACAGCCCAGTAGATTACAAGCTCTGTTGGGCAACCAGCTTCATGATAAACCCACACCTGGCCTGATGGTGAGATAGAAACAAAAGGAGCCTTGATCAGCTCACGATATCCCAGTTTAAAATCATCTAAAGCACAACAGTCAAACAGTTGGGGAAAACAAACTTCTTAGAGATGAAAGCAGTCTGTGTTCATGCATTCCCAAAAATCAAAGACCACCTATGCCTCTTGGTATGTAAGATCATGTGAGGTGACATTGGTAATAAATCCAATTTGTTTTCAATCGGAGAGAACATCTTGTGCTGAGATTCCTCTGTGTTTTTAGAAACAGGCCTTGATTATTGTTCTGCCCTTGCCTTCAAAGTAAGCTTCAATAACCCTGCCGCACTCACAGGTGTCAAAAGTACAAGGCCCCCAAATACACACTGTCACATTCCCTCTTTCTGTCAAATTATTCCTCTCTGTCTTTGCACTTTGTTTGCCATCAAAAAACATCAAGCAGGGGCCTGTGTGTTGTTTTCAGGCTTCTGTTTGTGTTTGTACATGTGACTGTGTGAGCACGTGCACTTCATGTGCACAGTGGCTGTGCACTCAAACACAAAGCAAAGCCGATGATGGCTGGTGACGGCTTGATTGATTTCTGTCAGAAATCAAGCAAGCCAAGGCTGCACTGAGACAGCAGGTGGAGATTTCTGTTAATGGCAGTGCAGCCCGGCGCGAGACTCCACTGAGACACCCGGAGTGAGTGTAGCACTCTTAAGGTCAGCAACCAAGTGTGTGCATGTTAAGCACACAAAGTGTATTTCTAGAGCAAAGCATACTGTTTGACACAGACTTGCATTTTATCCACATTCATTGAAGAAAAGATAATTGACTATTTGCTAAAATCCTCCCCTGCGCAGTAACTGTCCAATCATAGCTTAGCAACGGGCTACCGAAAGACAAACAGTCTGGAGGGTGGTGTCTTTTAAAAAACTAAAATTACACAAGCAGAAGTGTAAGTAATGGATCAAACAGTGTGTTTGTCTGCTCTAACCTAAGCGACAAATGTTAGCATGTCCAGCTAAATCAATCATAGTTAGCTAACTACATTTTATGGGGTTACACATGTCCATCAGTCAATTAAGTTTTGACTGACACGCGAGAACGGAAAGCTTGACAGTTGTAGCTATAGTAATCGGGGGGGGGGGGGTTTAATGATCAATTGTCTATAAGAAGAACCTTTCATGTCCTGTCTGGCTGCTTCCTGCCTCCACCCACACTCTTCTCCTGTTTTTTCCCTTGTCCTCTCCTCTGCTGTGGCTGTGGTGGCAGTGGTCGGGTGTCCTCTCACCTCTCATCCCCAGAGGGCCCTCTTCCTCATTCAGTTCCCCCTTATCTGCCACATCAAAGGATCTCATTACGAGCCGCGACACCAGCCCCACCCTGAGCCAACCTGTTCCTATCATCACATTTAAATAGCATCACATTGTGTTCATAATAGGTAATGTCATGCACTGTGGTCTCTGATGTCTCGCAGACCCCCCCCTTTCCTTTCCTTTGCTTTCCTTTCTACTTCTCTCTCCCTATTTCAACCCCACATGCCCGACAGACGCCCCTCTATAAAATTCTCTTTTATTTATAGCTTGTTTGCTTTTTATAAGGCAGCTGTGTAGACCAAAGTCGCTCGTCTTGTTTGATGTGCACATCTCTCATCTGTGATTACGAAGTGAATCTTAAAAAAAAAGGACAGGCTGTTAAATGAAACGACTGGAGTGGAGCCTCCTTAGTGAAGATTATTCTGCACGCATTTTATTTGCCTGCTCTCCATCGACAGCACATAACTTGTGTCTGAGATGCTTTTTGAAGACCCCCAACACTCCCTGCTGCAGGCAGAGGGGCCTGGTTTGACAATCCCACCTGGAAACTTCTCTAGCTCCGGAGTCCCGGAGCTGCAGCCAAGGCCGTAATTAACATGAGTGGGGTCCCACTCTTGCCGCTTGCCGCCCTCATTTACTCACTTAATTTATTTACTAAACAGAGCAGTGCCGCTCATGTTCCCGGTAACACTCTCCACACTGTCAGGGCTGTTAAAGAACAGAGCAGTGCCTTCCGTGTGTGTCGTAAATAATCTCCATGGCAGACTTTTCTGGGGCCACTGAGCTCAGCCAGAGATGAATCAGATTGTAATAGCGGATGGGGAGCTTTCGTGAGCTGCATTTATCATGACCAATGTGAAGACAATAGAATCCGACAGGAATGATGGATCTTTAACTTTGTCTCCTCTTTGTGCTCGCTAGTTTGACAGATATCATTCATTCCCCACCTACAGACAGCCAATTAAATTGGTATACAGTCTAACCTATACGCTCTCACTCGTCTGACCCAGCTACAGTATATGCAGGTGTGTGTGTAGCCGTTTGGTGGGGGAGAGGGCACATGCAGAGTTTAGGCAGAGAAAGCACAACTGCAAGGACAACTTCTCCATCTCTTCCAGACATTTATCTGACACTTGAGAGTAATAGATGAAGGTTGCAGCATTTTTTGGAAGGGGATGCTAGAGTTTTATTTCACAGGATGTTTTGTTTTTCCCGTGGAGGATTTATTTTGGCAGGGCTGTTACTCAGAAGTGCTGCTCTTTCCTCCCTGCTCTCTTCCTCTCTATCTATCTCTGTCCTCTCTTCATCTCCATCCTTTATTTCTCTCTGAGGCGCTGTCTCTTTCTTACAGCCTCCCCTTCGTTTGATAAACTTTTGAGATTTTGTATAACAAAGCACACAAGAAACAGCAGCCACGAGGAAAAAAAAAAGGACAATCACACTGTCAAGGTGCTTTGAAGAGCAGAGCACTGCAGCAGCAGATTAATGTCCTCATAAAGCGAGGGAGCTGATTTTGATGGAGGACTTTATAGATTTTGTAGGTGGACCACCTCCTTTGGGTGATATTTCTTTTCTCTTTTGTTCTACATACTTGAGGTAAGAGAGGGAAAAGGTGGAGAGATATAACAGTGGGTGCAAGCACAGGGGTTGATGGTGACAGTGACAATAACCAGATCAGCTACACAGTCAGTCATGTGTATGAAAATCTCCGCCTTCTGGGAAAATGGCGTACAGTTTCAATGAATATTACCCCTCAGGAACAATAGACAGTATGCATCACCTTTAGCCTTGCCCTACCTAACACACACACACACACACACACACACACACACACACACACACACACACACACACACACACACACACACACACACAGTTTTCAGACAGCTGAACATTGCCACTGATATTGCACCATTAAGAGGCAATTGTCCAAGAATGATTGGCCCCTTACAAACAATGAATCAGTAGTTACTATGGAAATGGAGTCAAAAAGAAAACAGCAGTGGCTATTGACGTGGGCAGGTAATGAAATGATAATACCTCACAGATGGAACGGTTGTCAAGGAGTCATTGACCTTGATTCCTCCCTGAGTTCCTTTTTGTTCCCTCTGCACATGGTTGATAAGAGCAAACAAGAAGAGGGCAAGATCAAAAGATCTTGCACATAAACACATGTGTCTCATTACACACATTTAACGTGTGACACACATTTGAAATATTTCTGAATTTTTACCGATACCATGCAATGTGTATCTGTGTTTGAAGATAAACAAAAGTGAGGGTCTATACTTTACTGGTGAGTAAAGTCTACTGGAGAGATAACTCAGATGGTGTTTGCTTTTTATAAAATCAAAAGCAAACAGCAGCCCTTCCTGAACATTGACTATATGTGATTGCATATTTGTCTGGAGGACAAATGGAGAGTCTGTGGAATACAAAAGCCTTATGCTATATATCTTCCCTTTTTTGTTGAGACCTTTTGATGAAATTCAATTTGATGGCCCAAACAGCAGTAAAAAGAGAGGCTTGATGGAGGAGAGTTGAGCCTGAGCCACACAAGCCAGGGTAAGGAGACCTCCCTCTGGGCCTGGCAGCCCAATCCAGTTTATTGATTTTCTGTCCTCTCCTTCAATATCTGGAATGCGCCATACCCAATAGATTATGACAAACGTGCCCGCCAGAGACCACCGATCCTCTAATTGAACTTGATGGAGTACAGCTGAGGATCAAAGGTTGGGAAAATTCAGTGACATAGCAGGTTTCTCTACTCCTCCCAAAGATACTACCTCAAAGTCTATAAAACGGACCGATGTCTCGAGGAAAAAGGTGTCTTCCTTCCATCCAACCATCTCTCCTCTCTTGTCTTCTCCATGGCCATGGACAGCTAGACTTTCACCGCACCGCTGAGCACAATGGAGTCAGTGCTTTACAATAACAACCTCCTGCCAAAAGCACAAAAAAACAAGGCAGGAGAAAAGCTCAGTGCTCTATTTTGATGAAAGTAACAAGCACAGCTTGTTGTAAATAGGCTCTCTGAAGCCTGAGGCAGCTTTTCTCCCCAGGGGACGTGCTTTCTGCATCTCTCCCAGGGTTGCTGTCGCCAAAAGGTTCTCTGTAAGGGAAAAAGGAGGCACAAACAAGAAGTTGCTTCAGCTCTTCTGGCAAGAGGAAATCATCCCTCAGTAGGGTACACTAGCTGGGATTTACCATCCATTCAGATTAGGAATAAGATGTTTGGGTTACAATACACGATTGTGTACGGACCTTTTTGTTAGCTGTATTGGTAGGATTACAGTCCAGGTGCACACAGAGGCACATTGTTAGCTGACTGCGTCGAGGTGTTGAGCTACTGAGGAAAGAGGTAGCGCCCTGTCTGTCTGTGAGCTCTTCCTCCTGATCCCTGATAACTCGGATGTGTGCTTATTCAAATGAGTTCTGCTCCGGGCACCCTCTTGCAAATCAGGTGCCATCCGCACTGGCATTGTCACACAAATTAGAAACGGATGTTTTGGGCAGAGCAGAGGTGCAGAGTCTGTGGACATAGTTAGCCCTGGTTTCTTTGACATGTTCATATCTTTCTCCACACCTCCACAGGAAGCTCTACCACAAGACCAAAATCTCCCTCACCCTTTTCTCCCTTAAGGAGGGAAAAGGAACGTAAAAGATGATTGTCTCCAACCTGCCACCCACATTTGAGAGTGTAGTTTTTTCTTTTAATAAATCTCCTCAAACCTCTCTTCAGTTACCTTTCTCCCCAATGCCTATAAGCCCCTCTGATCCTTTCCAATAATAATGGCATTGCCAGCCAATCTCTCTGAAAATGGGTTCAGCGCATACCTAATCCCATTTAATTACTTAGACACACAGGGCTCAGGACACACTCCTCAGGCAGCGCCCCCCCCCCCTCTGTAAGCATGCCCTGTTTGCACCCCATCCACCTCTTCTCATGAATTATGGATCCCTGGCTGCAAGGCGAGGGGTGATCATTCCGCCTGCTCTGTCATAAGGCTCAGGGAGAGCCTTAGCACAGTGTAAATATGGTGCCTGTCTGGGGTTGAGGTGCCCTATTGTGCTTGGTATTAAAAGCTCACCACTCTCCCTCTCAGTCCCTCTACCGCTGCAGTGCTCACAGCAGGGGGGCAGGGGTAATCGCACAGGCCTTCCAGCACTCTGCTCAACTGCAGCCGGGCTCACGCTGACCGGCATTATGGCTGACAGTCATCATACCTGAGAGGGGGGGAGAAATGAAAAGGAGATGGAAGCTGAAAACTGTAGAAATGGGCTGAATCAGCTCAGTTTTACTGTTGATTTGTCAGCACAAATGCCAGTTTACACAGTGAGAAAACATCAACACTTTCAGCGTGATCGGATGTCAAAGTCCGCCCGACCCCTGTGCTCTGGGTGATGTAATGGTGATATGACTTGAATAGACAGTCCCTGAATGATAAGGCAGTGGCTGTTTGCAGTTTTAACAGGGGTATCTGTATGCTATCTGAACACTCTGAGTTGCTGCTGTTGATTCCACTTGCTGCCACAGCTTTAGCAGCTGAGTAGAGCAGTGGAGCACACTGGATAAATCATGCTGTCCGCTCCTTATGTGCTCAGCTGACAGGATCAGACCTCTCCTTTCCAGCTGCTATCAGATGCTTCAACTGCACACACTTCTGGGCATGATATACCATTCTCCTGTGTCACTACCTGGCTTGAAGCATGATGACATGTTTATTGTGAATAAAAGTCTACAATTGCCTTCGTCAGGGTTGTATACATTCACAGAAACAGCGAAATAAAGTACAAGATGGCCACCTAAGGACTCTGTAATTGGCAATGTCACAGTTCTCCTCTTGCAACATAGGAAAAGAAAAGAAAGATGATGTCTTTGTCAGCTCTGAGATGGTTCGATGCTGTCTGTCAGGGCCTTGAGCACATTTCCCTGAGCTTGATACAGACAGGGCTTGTCTCGCTGCCCTCAGCAGCAGACAGACGTCTCATCTTTATCTCTCCAGATTTCTACCTAATCTGTTTCTCTCCCCTTGGCCTCTCTTCATGAATCTGTCATAAATCATTTTTGGATTCTGGCCCCGTTTGCACAGACGGTTTCATAAAGGGAGAGGAATGGGCATCAGATATCCAGACTAAATAGCGATCAAATTACACGGGATATGAAATGCTGTAGTTTGGAATCCATTATACTACTCAATAAGAGTCTTCTCACTGTAATATGTCAGCTCTGGCCCTGAAGGGACAAAAGCGCAGATGGTACTGTATATGTGCAATATGCATATGAC
The DNA here is from genome assembly GCF_002260705.1 of Seriola dumerili. NCBI lineage: Eukaryota > Metazoa > Chordata > Actinopteri > Carangiformes > Carangidae > Seriola > Seriola dumerili. Next base: position 719,583 of record NW_019174272.1, on the reverse strand, counting down.
TGAACAATCTAATAACTATGGTTGACAGCTGAGTGAACAACATATGAGCTGAGTGCACACAACTTGTTCAAAATACAAGCCTGCCATGGTATTAGTCTTACTGTATATACATCAAAATTTGCCTTATTGCAGCTATATAACACAAAGAAGCTCAAAAACACAATAAAACGGTTGGGGACCTTGAAAATGAGTTTGCAGTTGCTTTCAAACCGCCCACAGCAGGTGCTCTTATCCACAGAGAGGGTTCATCTCATGCTCAGCCTTCTTTACTGGTTGCATTGATTCTGCAGGTTAATTGCAATGTTTTTTTGTTTTTTGTTTTTTTGTTGTGTTTTTTTTTTTTTTGCTTCTTTCATTTTGTGGTTCACATGAAAACAACTAATTACATTCAATAACAAACTAAACTGATGATCGCACTAAATGGACAGGACCTATCTGCCTCCATCTGTTAAAACCACTGTCTTTTTTTTTTTTTAAAGGGCTCTTCATTTTGACAAGTATCATTGAAAAAATTCCGTCACCATGGCAACCACAGACTCATTACATTTAATCCACTAATTGGTAACTGGCTCCACAATTGGCTGTAATTGCTTTGGGGAAACAGTTAACCCCTTGGTTGGTATGCAGAGCAAGGCTACTTCTGCCGGCGTCGGACAAAGGCCAGAAATGAAAGATGGTGCAGTGGAAACCTTGTCCACCAAATCCAACCCCCCCTGCACCTAAAGACAAAAAAAAATCTGTGCACACTCTGTCCTCATCATCCAAGCATTGCTAAATCTCCCAGTGCAATATTAATTAATGGGGATGGTTGCCATGGTGATTGATCACCATATTCTCTGTCAGCAGTATTTAGTCAAATGGGCCCTAACGTTTGTTTGTTAATGGAGCAGTAAACAATACTGCTTGAAGTCTTTTATTACCTCCTCAGCAGCTCTGCTAGCACCTGGGCCATTCAACAGCACACTGTACACCCAACATCAGATGGAAGAGAGGAAATCTACTCACTCTGATAAATTCTATTTCTTTTGGCTCTCATGGTTGGAGAAAATGGCAAATGTGATAAAACGTGACCAAACGTGACCTAATGTGATGATAGATATTGTGATATATCTAACAATATTGAAGCCATTACAGACTGAGAAAATCCCTGCCACATCTAATGACTCGAAAAAAAATTAAGCTACATTATCAGTGTGTACTCTGGTCAGTACTATTTATTTGGGTGATGTCTAGGTTAGGTTAGGTGATGTAGTCATTAAACTGACTCACACAAATGACTGTGATGATGAAACATACAGGGGGACCAATGGGAAAAGTGCTTTTACGTTAGTGTGTGTGTGTGTGTGTGTGTGTGTGTGTGTGTGTGTGTGTTGTGTGTGTATTGTGTGTGTGTCTGTTCACATGCACATATTGGTGTTAGACTATGTTTTAGTGTGTGTGTGTGTGTATGAGTCAGGGCACTGAACAAACCCAAACCCCTTTGAAGAGTGAAAGGCTCAAAGGATGGAGAGGCAATCCGAGAACTTCACAGGCACAGAGGGGAAATTGCCTTGAACCTTGAGGTGTATGAAAGTGCAATTTGTGTCCCATCTGTTCTGCTTCCCTTCCATTAGGAGGAAGGGTGCTCTAAGGCCACCGAGGAGAAAATGCCCCTGTGAGGGTCTCTGGGTACACAGAGGCTCTCCTAGATTTAATTTGCCAGACTAGTCATTCACTTTTCCTCTCTGTATTATTAGAGCTTTGAATGTTATTACTTTAGTCCTCTTTGTATTTTTTTATAAATGAAAGAACAATGTATTTTGGCTTTGGAAAAATTAAAATGTACCTGATAAAAGTAGCTTTTGGATTCATGTATCTGTGTGAGCCAATAAGCAATTTGGACTGTAATATTTCCACGCCATATTGACCATCTTTCCAGAGGAGATGGGAACACTGGAGAAGAGAGAATGAAAATGAGAGCGAGACAACCCTGCAGCTCTATTGAGAGAGGAGTCTCTCCACCTTCACTGAATTCTGTCTACTGTCATACCACTCTGCAAAGTGGATGGATCGACTTCCTTAACTTTTTGCCCTTTCTTCAGAGGGATTTGCATGACAGAAGCCAGGAGAGAAGTTTGTTGCCCGGGCAACGGATTGCCTCCATTTGCAGTTGGAGCAGAGGTGTTACTAGAGGAGTTGGAAACCATGGCATCAGAGATTAGATGGGCCCAAAGGATACATGTTTGTCAGAGCTAAGGTAGTAGAGTGCATTACTGGCACCAGAAAGAGCCACTATCATCGATTCAGATTTGAAATATAGCTTTGGAGGAGAGAATCTTTGAAGTATCACTGGTGCATTAGGTCAACTGTTGACCATTTCCGCCTGCAGGGATCGGCACGGAGATTTACATTTGAATAGATACAGTATCTCGACACCTTTTACTTTAAATAGTTCAAACTGGTGAATTTAGCAGATTATTCATGCAAAATCTGTGACAGGAATGTTTAAAGTTACTTAATTAAGTTCCAAGTATTCCAAATGATGCATAACTATTAGTTTTACAGACAAATTAAATATAGCCATGTCTAGATACAGGGATGATTGCTGTAGGAATTGTATGCATAATGGACAGCAGAAGACCGGGTGTTCCTACAAGGGCAGCTCTTGCTATTGAATTCCTGTTGGGAGCCATAAAAGAGCTGTAATGGACTGGAGTGGCCATAATTGTGCCCCTTTTAAGGTATTTTTTTTTTTCATTTTAGTCTATTTTATTTCTCCCAGAGCAACTACAGCATGACTGCAGTAAGATGTGAAACTGCATTTATTGATTAACATGTGTGTCTGTGAAGAAAATAAGGGGAAATTTTACTTTCTTAGTTTGCATTTACGTTCAATAATGACATGTTTGTGTTTCTCAGTGAAAACTAGGAAAGTACGCCTTCACATACAGTAAGCCCACACTTGTATTGTGAGTAGTGCCTGTGTTCTTTTACTTTACTCAATCATGGCATTTTTTAAATATTCTATTAAAAGAGAATACTAGGAAACTCTTTTTTAAATGGTCATGTCAATTTACATCTTTCTGTACATCATGAAGAAAGCTTTTTTTTCTTTTAGCTGTGGTCTCTTTGAAGGAACGCATTTAAAAGGAGTAAGGTCATAGGTGCAGACGCCTCAACCCCTTCCCCGCTGATATTAGCAAATCCTAATGGCACCTTTCAGTGAAACGCTCATCTCGACAAATTGATTTCCATGTGTGAAACAGAGAGTTGTCCCCGGAGACAACAGCTCCTAAAACCCTCTTCGCACATATATGCTGCTAATTCAGAGGAAAGGACAGAAAATAAATGTGAAATAGAAATGGGGTTGCATTGCAAGAGAATATTAACAAAGGGGTGAGGTGGGTGCGTGCAGTTGGCGATTAGAGCCACAGTTTATGTAGAGGAGAGTGCACACAGTCCCTATTGCCAACTGTGAAACAAATGGCATCTAAATTGAATAATTCAGTCTGGGGGAGAAAGATGTGGGATTTGCACACAAAGACTGACTGACAGATATAGTGAGAGGAGACGCAGCCAACCTTTAGCAGAGCTGGAGAGGAAAAACAGTAAATGGCAAGTTAGATTAATAGATTGGCAAGGTCTCACAGAAGATGGGATAATAATTCACCAAGCAAAAGAAAGGCAGCTTTTTTGAGGTCAGAGTTGAGTGAGGAGGAATGATGAAGATGGAAATATGAATACTGAATAATGCAGTCCAGCTCCTTCCTTGAAACAAAAAAAGGATTAAGAGTGGTAGAAAGAGTCAAAGGTCAGAAGCAGTTGTGGAGAAAGATAGAAATGAGTCAGGTGGGTGTAGAAGAAAAATCTGTGAAGGAACTGAAGCGTATTGGAGACAGAACAGCTGGAGAAAGAGGAGTGCTGGACAGAGGTCAAGGTGTTATTATAATCCACATCCAGCACCGACCATCTAGCTTGAACATTCACCTCTGTCTGTGTGCCATCTAACCCGCGGCTGACGTGCAGACATGAAGCTGCAAACGGACATGTAAATGAACACCTGGATTCCTGAGAGCTTCTTTGGATCCAGTTCCTTACACTGTAATTTTAGCTTAACAAATACAAATCACTCTGAAAGTCAATTATGTCATGGTGGAATGGGAAATGGACTATTTAATTTTTACAAAGCAACCTCTAACTCCGGCTAATTGCATACTTCTTATTTCGGCTGGTTTCTCCTCCCTTGAGAGTTGACTGCATGTTTCTTCCCTGCACCAGCTTTGTGCTCCCAGATTTTCCTCTGATCTCATCCATACTTTGTGCTTTGAGCTAAAATGTCCTGTTGGGATTGTTAACTAGCTTCCAACACAGACTTTTAACCTGCTCTCTCATTCCTGGTTATGTCCAAACCCTTTATTTCCTACGATGTCTTTCATCTTATTTTTGAGAGATCCTTTGTGTCTCTGAAGCAACCTCTCAACACAACTACTTGTATGTGAAAGATGTCGCTCTTAGTGATGGTGAACCCACAGATAATTATAACTACAATCTGCTGTTTCCTTTAGCATCACAGCGCTTTTTTTTTTTTAGCATCTTTCAGTTCATCTTTTTGTTTTTACAACCTGCAACTTTACTGTTTCCGTTCACTCTCTGTGCTCTGAGCAGCATTGTTTTGAGCATTGAGACAGAGCCGGCAGCTATTCTCAGTAAAAATACTCCAAAAATCCATTTTGTATGTATATGCCCAGCACCAAGCAGCATACAGGTGAAGTTAGCAACCAGCTGGTGAACATAGTGGAGCATTTAGCAGCTACAGAGCTAGACATTTCCTTCAGGAGTTGGTGGAGACCAAAGCAGAGCTAAAAGGAGGGACATGCTATACTTAGGCTACATCCACATTGATAGATTTTGTTTTAAAACATATCACTTCTGCTTAGTTTTCCAGCCCTTAAAATGGAGACCTTTAGAAACGCTGGTTAGGACTGGGCAATTAACTGAAAAAGTATCAAAACCGACATTTAGAACCCCTCACCTCATGTCAGTTAATTCGGTTAATACTTCCCCGAATGCATGTGTTCATGAACTGTCCCCTTAAAAAAATACTACCTTGTGTTGGCTCATCTGCCTCCACTCTGTCCATCCCCATAGCCCATGTTCCCTCAAAGTAAGGATGCCGATATGGATGACACGAGCGTTAACACTGAGCCCCAGGCTACTTTCACACTACATGTCTTAGTTTTAAAACGCATCACTTTTGCTGCATTTGCACCTGGTGTCCACACTGCTCCAGAGTTTTCAAGCCACTAAAACTGACAATTCTGGAAACTGCTTTCCCAGGTTTGCACTGTAGTCTGGACAGGAAGAAACTGAGACTTTTGGAAACAATGACAGACACATGTGTCTCACCTCCTGATTGGGTCTTATCAGTCAGTACAGTGGTGAATCCAACATGGATAGCGACCAAAGCTAATACCATTAATTTGTTTAATCACTTGGAACACAGTCGCATTTGCCGAATATGAAGATTGCATGGCTCGAAAAAAGAGAGAGACTGATAAGCACCATGTAAACGTTCATTAATCATAATCAAGGTAAAAGTGAAATAATTGTGACATTGATTTGAAGTCATATGACCCAGCCCTACTGCTGGCACTGTTTGAAAACTCTGAGGGTGTGTTTTACTGTGGACGGGCAGAAGCAGAAGCAGTTTTTTCAAAACAATGACAGACACCCACGTCCGGTCCCTGATCAGGTCTTACCAGTATCGTCTACCAGTGGTGTTTCTTGTTTGTAGTATTTTCTGCAACTAACCACCTCCAGAGTAGACAATAAACTTCTTGTTCACACCGCCAGTGAATGAGAATGATCATGTGATATGCCATTTATTTGGATGGAGATTATTTCTGATATGAAGCTAAAATGTTTGTCTGGACAGAGATAGTCTAAAACATATTAGTGTGGACATAGCCAACTCTCATCAGGTGGCCAGAAACATGACTTAGCATTAAGGCTAGTGTAACTGCTGTATGTGTAAATAGGCAACTCTTTGTGAATAAGGAGGTCATATCAACCCCAAAGTTAAAATGTGTTTACAGCTTGTTTCCACTGCCCACAAATCACCAAAACAATCAAAAATCTGTTTAAAGTGAGACTATCAGTTTGGTAGTAGTGCAGAGTCAAAAGTCACCCAACTGAATTAGTATAATGTCTAAACATACATCTATAACATTTGCCATTGGCCACCATAAGCTTCTGGTCATATCAGACCAAGATAAAACCCCAGTTGAATAAGATTTTGTGTGTTTGAGAGGAAGACTATGTTATTTCTTCTCGCTCTAAATAACAAACACCGTCTTCTCTATAGTTGATAGTTTTCCAGTGAGAGGACAAAAAAAAAAAAAAAAATCCTGTAAGAACGACAAATGCATTTATAAAGGCTAAAAATAACAAGCTAGGAAAGCTTAACATCATCATGGTCATCATTATCATTATCATAATTATTGTCATTATTGTCATCATTGTCATTATCATTATGTTTATGCCTCCTGTAGTTAAAACTCCCCACTTTAAACTATAAATGTCGTAATCATTTCAGCTTCTCAATTCAGTTGCATTGTGGACGATTTGTACAGAGTTAAGTAATTGGACCGAGAATCCAATGAGAGTTTCAACGTGGTGATTGCTTCCAGGAGACAGCGGTACGTAAGTGTTGTGGAGAGGCTGTCTCTAATGTGATTAGCTGTCTGTTTCAAATTAAACACAAGCCAATAATGTAACTAGGGACAAAGTATCCCATTGTCCTGAGCATCCCTACAGATATCCTCACTTCTCTGTTTCTTTCTTTACTCTGACAGCTTTTGTTCCGCCTTTCATTTCCAGCCCTCGTCCTTTTAAGAGACAGACAGTAAAGATGAGGTGAATGTGTGTGATTGTGTACTATATGTGTGTGTGTTTTGGGGGTGCAGGGTGGGTGAAAGGAGGGAGCACTCAAATCCCAGTGGCTCTGGGGAGCTGTCAGAACTGATAGTGCTCTATCACTTGCGAACGGAGGTGCAAAATTGGGCAGAGCTGAGCACTGTGCAGAGCAGAGGATGATGGTCCCTCTGTCCACTGGAGCCAGACTGACTGAGATGGAGAGACATGGAAAGTGTTCAACCAGCTGCCTTGACAACTTGAAATGAACAAGCTTAAGCAATTCAAAATGAAAGATGAAGAATTCAGAATACAGTAACAGGCAACAGGGATGGACAAAATCCTCTGAATTTTTTTGTCCATTAATGCAAATGCAAATGACTGACTCTGCAGCTTTAAGGCTGTTATTTTTAACAGATGGAAAACACTACTTTAAAATAAGTCTACCTAAAACATTAAAACAATATTTTGAAAAAATACCCTTTTGTAAGAGTATTGTTTGCAAGTAGTATAAAATAAAATAAAGTACTATATGGAAATGGTATAAGATGAACATCAAACTATGCAAAGCTAAGCTGCAGTTACATATGGTTGAGAGCTCCAGGAAAGGTTAAAGGTTAGTAACCAGTTCTTGAGATGGGATTGCTTTGTGAAACTGAAGACTGTTTGATATGGTTGAAAACTCTGACAAAGGCTTGGAAGCAGGCCTTAAGTTGAGATGGTTTTGTCAAACTATTTTCTGGCAGTTTTAATGTATTTTTTTTTTTTTTTTTAAATGTTCCTGCAGCTCCCTCACTGCTCCTCCAGTTCGCATCACATTGTGAGACAAAGTGTCCTTCAACACCACGCTCAAAAATCAAGTAAATCAGTTTGTGTTTAATCAGTATACTTTTGTGAACACACTGCATACTTGAAATGTGGTTCGAATAAGTATGTAGTAGGCTATGGAAGTGGGGCATAGTGAAGGACTTTAATCAACTTCTATTGAAATTACAGTCACATATTCAGAAGATTAAGGTATCTAATTAGAGCAGAGATCATCACAATCCTTCATCACTGAGCAGAGAGGAACAAGTAGGGATAGAAATCTGATTTAAAATGGACTTTCTTTGCGTTGTTTTACCCACGTTGATTATATAGCCTGTGGTTTAGCTGTTCTCTCAGTGACATCTCTTTAACTAAAACAAAGCGGCCCGTCACCTGTCACAGACACCAGTGCTAAGCTGACCCTGCATTGTATGGAGAGAGGGGAGATAGAACACGTGAAGCTCTCAAACAACAGGAAGTATAGCTGTGTTCTTGGCAGACCTGCCTTAACCAGCTGCTGTTAGGAGAAAAACAACCGCATAAATATACAATTCATATGTGTGTGGTCACATGAAGGCTTCCTTGATAAACAGCAGCATCAGCCAAGTTGTTTAGTACTTCAGCTTTTGTTGGATGCTGATATTTTTTTATTTTGATATTAAGGTGCAAAATATTTAACTTGGTGTAAAATATGATTCATCTTTCGCACATTTGTATTACTTAATAAATAAAAGAATATGGGTAAATGTGCCTTTTTTTAATGTGCTGCTGGGAGCTGCAGCTCGCACAAAGGTGCTGACAAACGCCATGAAAGGTGTTAAAAAGGGTTTTATTTTCTTGCAGGGTAGTGACAGCTAGATGTAAGAACTTCTGCTTCAAAGCTTTACAATTACTGAAACATAACGTTTTACCTTAGATATAACAAATTCAAATAGTTCAGGTGCCTCCTCTCATGTTTTTTTCAGTTTTTATGAGGAGGAAGAGCTGCCATCAGGTTTAACAGGTGTGACAGTGGTCATGCTGTGCCTGACCTTCCCACACTCAAGCACTTTTATGCTTCTATTTAATGGAGACGTGTTAAGACCTGACAATGTGAAATGAACAACATTTCATCTCTGATCATCTGTGTGTTTTGTCGAAAGACATTATAATATAAATGCGCAAATGAACATTGTCATTTCTCATTTCTCGTTCAGTTTCTGCTTTTCACACCCTCACGCTACTGCTGTAATTTGATTTAGCTGTTTTTTTTTGCTTTTTTTATTGAACTTTGGGCCCGTGAATAGCAAATAACAAATCCCCCCCCAAAAGCACAGTCATCCCACACATTCGGGGCACCACACATAACCTCAACTCAACCTGTCTGCAAACAGCTTCCTGTGTGTACTCATGTGTGTCTCATGAAGACATCTCTGACTGGTCGCACACAGGAAACCAGATGCTTTCCAGGGTTGAACCAAAACACTGCTCAAGAAAACAGCCTTCCAAGACATAAACAAGTGACAATCTTTGTGTCAAGTCAAGTCAGCTTCACTTAAACTCCACCTTGAATACAAAACAAGGTTGCAAAGCACAGTCACTCTCAACCAACTGTTCAGGAACACCTTGTCCTTTTTTATACATAAACAAGTGACAGTCACTACATTTTTTATTATACCTTGAACACAAAACACTGATACCGAGAACTTGACAAAGTTAAATTAAAGAAGAAAAAACACACACACAAAAGAAAAGTCCAAACCTAGACTAAATGGGTGAAATTTCACTTTCTTCACAATAGCAAGGCCATAGGGAAAATCTTTCTTACTATTTTATCAACCAAATACTTGGTTTCTCCACCACAGTAGCACAAACATGTAGGTCTCCTTCAGTTTCATTGTGGACATGTGATTGCCAGCAGCCAGAGAGGAGACAGATGTTGTAAAGATACCAAAGTTCAGGGAGTAACACCTCTTCGTCTGGGTCTGTGCGGCTGGATTGCCCTCTGATCTCTGTCCTGGCTTCCCCTCTCCTCAACAACATTTGGCTGTCAGTGTAAAGTTTCTGGGGAGACATCTATTTGCCAATTGCTGAGACTTAAAATATTGCAAAAGATGCTTGGCTTTGTCAAGCACTTGCAACAGTGGGATTTGATATATGCTTACTCACACGGTGTTATTGTAGCCAACAGCCTTTGACTTCACACTGAATAAACCGATGATGGTCTACTGTTGTGCTTACAACAGTTAAAATAGGGATCAGCTGAGGTCTTTTCATTTAAAATGTTGATATTGTCAACAGGACAGAGAAGTCTTGGTTTTAACTGGTGTCTTGGTTCATATGATGGTTTTAGCTTCAGGCCTTTTGCTCTTTCACTAAGCTCTTTGCTTTCATGCTGATCTCTTCTCGCTTCTGTCAAAGACATTTAACGCAACACTATGGAGACTCAACCCCGCGTAGTGCTGGTGTCATCCTTGCAACATTATCCTCTCTTATCAAGCCTTTCGTCTACCGCCTTCACTCCGTTTGATACTTCATGCCCTCGCTCCCACTCTCAGTCTACTCTTCCTCCCCTGCCACCTCTGGCTGCCCCTGATCTCATCCTCCACCTCTGTGTCCTCTAACCACTTGACACCTTTTCAGATTCATCCCCATCAGTTGGCAGACAGCGTGCATTTCACCCGGAGGGCACAATGCAGCGATCCTCACGAATCAATGGCAGATAAATCAATGCTATCTCTTTTTTCCATGCCTCTGCTGCCATCGATTTTTTTTTCTGTTACTTTGCTGTTTGTGGAGACTTAAACTTTGCTCAATTAAACTGAGTCCACTTTCAGGAACAAATTGTAACAGCGTAAGGCTTTCAGCTCGGAGACAGTCACTAATGTTAGATCTGGATGGGGCGTACAAGAGCTTTATTTATGAGATACCCGATTCAAACAGAAGCTGCAGTGGTTTTTACTGAAGCCAAACCTGGATTTATTGGTATTGTGAACCCTCTCTCGGATGAGGCATGCCAAAAGCTTGCCTTGATAGTGAGGTCTTTCATTTTGAACCAGAGCTAATACCTTAAACAGAGACAAAGCAAATATCCTTTGATCATATTTACTAAGAAAGAAGGAGACCCAATTAGCATGTGAATAACCCTTGCTTTGGTGTTTCAGTTAAACGCTCATAGGTTTCTTGGCAGGGAAATATCTAATATGATTTCATATCCAATCTCCAGGCTCTATATCCTGTCATTGGGAATGATTCCTGGGAAATGCACAGACTCAGACATATTATTTTGAAAACTACATTTAATATAGCCGACAGAAAATTATCCACTGTGATATTTCGCTAGTCTCCCCCATAAATAATTCATTGTTTTTATGTGCCCTCATGCTGCCTTGGGGATTGGAACAGCTGAGTGTTTTCACAACGTATTTGTGTCCAATCTTCTGCGTATTGGGCGTACTCTAATCAAACCACAGTAAACATGCCTTGAATGTTTGTTGAGTCATCTGCTTATCAGCTAATCAAATGGCTTATTTGCCTGCCTGCCTGCCTCACAGGAGCACAACAGAGCTCTGGTTGAGTATTTTTCAATTAATTGTTCATCTGTTTGATTGACTATGCAGCCACATGGCGTAGGTGATATGATTGAACTCCACAGGCTTTAATGTATGCTCTATAGGTCCACTGCAGCAGTGAGGCGGAGATGTGATTGGAGCTAATACATTTAAAGGATTGACTAAGCCAAGCGCTCCAATGCTCTGGTAATTTTTACCTCTCTGAGAGCCGCTGTTCACTGTTTTACTATCTGTCATGTAGGTGTAAGACCGCATAAAAGCACCTACATGTACATACAGTATGTAACTATTTTTCTGTGAAAGAACTAGCATGAAAGTGCAAGTCATAGAGAGTATTTCAAAGGCAGAAGCCAGGACAGCGACATGGAGCTGCCAGGGATTGGTGAGCAATCAGATAGGGCAGAATTGATGACCTGGCTCAGGATGGATTTCTTGGAGCAGGCTGCCAGACCGAGGTAATACTTTCAGGCTCTTATCAGCACTGGCATAAGCTGAGTGCTGCATCACCCACTTCCCAGCGTCAGCTTATTATGAGAGTCCATGATGTGTGATTGCTTGTACTGCCTTTGTGTGTCCCAGGGTCTGTGTGCACCGGACACAATTGGCAAGACGTAGAAGAAGAATACTAAAGGGCCTCTGTCATAGTAAACCCTCCGCTTCCTCACTGTTGTAATGACATTTAGCAAAAACAGGTGTTTTGCAAGGTTTCCTGTGACTCATGTAAGCTGGTGATGGAATTCTGCAAAGGTAAGTAGCCACAGAAATGTCATACTTCCTAAAAGATCCTCTTGCTGAAATATATTTAGGTAATTTAACATTGGAGGTAGTCAGGAGACCTACACACTGTATGTGTGTGAGCGACCCTATGCATGTTATAAGTGCTGCTGCAAGAACATTGCATCCATAAAAATAAACGCTTATAGAACACAATAAAGTTCGTGTCTCTGAGGTTGCTCCTTGATGATCACACAGTTGCCAGACTCTTCATATTATAAGATGTTTATTATCTGTATGGAAAATTTGTCCTACAGGAGTTTCAAAACAATTAAGTTAAATGGCATTTTCAAGTTACCAATTCATAAACAGTAGCTTCATTTAGCATGCTAATCACATTTAATTTTATTCAGGTTGCATAATAATACTTTATTTATCCCTGCAGACCAGCTGCAGAGCAGCATTCTTGCAGCTCGAAGTGATTCAATGTGTTGCTCAAGGGCACTTCTCTGCCTGCAGGTTTGAGCCCAGGTCGTCCCATTAAAGGATGGTGTCTTTAACCTTTAACAAGGCTGCTGGGAAAAAAGGCTGAAACGCTGTTAAGGATAAAAGAATGATTAAAGATCTCAATCTGCATTCTGCCACGGCAATTTATGTCTGAGTTTTTTTTGTTTTTTTTTTCCGCGAATAAACAACGTGGTTTCAGACGCTTGGACGCCGAGCATCTCTATGGTAACAGTCCTCAATTACCGATGATTGGCCAACCCGTGGGAATGTTTCTGTTCCCTCGGTACAGTGATTGGTCGGTGGGCGGTCTGTGCAGCCTGACAGTCTGCAGCGTTCCGGGTTATTGTCAGTCTCGGCAGCTCGGCACAAGGGCAGGACTGCATCCCGGAGCTGCCTGAAGCAGCTAGCTCTTTATTCACACTTAACCGTTTCTTATTTGGTTAATACACCAAAGAGAGCATCTCGGAGCTTTGCTATCGAGGTCACTCCACAGCCTCAGCTGGAAATCTGAGTCTGAATCGGGAGGCAAGACATCTCAGAGAGGCTGCCGACACCACGGAGAAAGTGACGGACGGAGCAGAGCCTGATCACCGGGATTTTTACATCGCATCGCATCAGTTTAGGATATTTCAGGCAGCTGCTTTGACCCAGCCTTGATTTCTTTCAGGGTACCTTCACACAATATTGCCTAGGTAATATTAATAACATTTGCATGTTACATTTCACATAAGGTCGTCTATAGTGAGCAGGCGGACCACTTTAAACCCATGCGTAACAGCGGAGGATTTTGGAGTACTGCGTAGTAGTTCAACCATCCAGTCTTTCGACTAACAGCTCTGTTATTTGGAAATATCTACAAGCTAAAAGAGGAGCAACCTGGACCTTTTACTTTGTTCCGGAGGCTAAACGTTGAAAACCCGAAGCGCACTCTGTGCGCAATCCTGCCGAGGACGCTCCTGAAATTGCCGACCTGCGCTTTTGCCCTCGACAAAAATTGGCAGCCGAGTCGAGAAAAAAGGCAAAGCTTATTAACTTTGCATGCTAGAAGCTAGAGTGTGGAATCTAATTCGCAGGGTTGCCGGTATATTTGCATTCCATCGGAAGAGGATAAACTTAATCAGCATTTGACATCGACAAAGCGGCTGCTGGATTTTGGAGAACAGAATGAATCCTTTTTAATTTGGACCACAGAAGTATTGGCAGATTGATCAGTGAATGCTACAATCTGCATGGAGTTCTAGTCTGCACTACGGAGCAATTTATGGTAAATATATTTTTAAATTTCTGTCTTTCTAAGTCTTGCAGATTTTGAATGTTTCGGGTCATCCTTTCAAACCATTAACGTAGTTTCCGTCAGAGCCTCGCTGAAGCCTTTCGGGATGGTAAATAGAGGAACAGCAGAAAATAATGATGTTTGTAAATGCTCCATTTTCCCAGGATGCTGCTCATATAACGATGCCTCAGATTTAAACCCTTTGTTTCCATGCGTGACCCACAATAGTAAAGGAAGTGTTGTAAAAATCGACTTGTTAGAGAGCCGCTCCCGAATGGCTTTAGGAGCTGCTTTGATGTGTAATATTGGTCTTTTCAAGTATGGGTAGCAATTAAGTGTATTGTCGAGGGTATTGCACCGCAGGCACCACAGGCAGGAATATGTGGCACTAGAGGAGTTGCGACTCAGAGCAAAAGGTGCGAATTTCTCATCTGCACGCCCCCGTGCGTCACTGCGTGTGGGGAGGGTGACTAGTGTACTGCAATTAGTGATTTTTCACCCTGGTATGTTAATGATATACACTCTCTTTTTATGGCCTGCCTGCATATTGTGAGTGGCTTTTATCAAGGAACTCATAAAATTCATGGAGATGTGTGCGTAACGCTGTAAAACTTTTCACTTTGTGCTCGGCGACATGGATGATGCTCTGTGCTGCATTGAGGTCTGGAGGCAATTTGTCATTGTCCTGTGAATTCTTTAGCAAATGTGTCCTCTGCAGCCCAAGCCTCCAATGCAAATAGATTACCCCGAGTGTAACTGAAGTTCATCTTCTGTTTGAATATGAATGTTGGCTGATAAAGTTAAAGTAACCTGTGAACTTTGAACCTTCTGGGATGCTGAGGTTGCTTTGCAGCATTTAGCATCATCGCTCACACAGCACCTAAACGAGCCTGCACCGTATGCTGACTGTGCAGTGAAAAAGCTGCACACAGTATGTTTTATCATTAGACTACAAGCGTCCTCAAAATTGATCTTCCTCACCACCTCCAGTCGTTCTCTCTCCAGCAGCCCCACAGACAGGCAGCTCCCTGAATGTAATATGGGCCCCTACAGCAGGGCAGGCGCCCCCACAGTCAGGGCACCTGCCTTCCTGGCTGTATTGAATAAAACATCCAGTGATGTATGAGGCAGGGGCTGCACCCAAGGGGGCAGAACTGCCTCATTTACTTCCTCCACTCTGCGCCTCTGACCTGCTGAGCAAATTGTGCTCATATTAGCTCTGCGGCTGCTCCTCACCTAAACAAATAGTCTTCCCAGCATAATGCTTGCCTTAACTCAACATGATGGTTGGACAAGGCAGGGGAGAACGAAATGGCAGAAAAGCTTTAATATCTAGGTCACTGAATTACCTTTTGGAGTTTGTAGCTCTTGTTTTGCCTCTTTATTTCCTGGCTTGGTGTTAGATCTTTTGTTTTCCTGTGACATTGGAACTTTAAGTGTCCTGCTGCAGTCTCAAGACTTTACACACTTTTCATTCCTCTCACTTTCACCATGTTTCCTCTCTACAATCACCTGTCTAACAAAGGCAAAAGTCATCAGTATAATCTTGAAAATGACTAGTGCTTTGTTGGTTGAAAACGTGTGTTGCATAAACGTTAGTCACACATTTTTCCTCGCTTCCTCACTTGCTGACAAAATTAAGAAAGCCTAAATTACGAAAGTAAAATCTGATCTGCTGTAATCATTTATGCCGCCAACTGTCAGAAAGTGAGGAACATAGCATCGTATTAACAAAAGTAATACGCTAAGAGAAGCCTGGCATTTTATCAATTTGCAACTCAAATTGCATATCATTTTGATTGATTGATAGTGTTTGGGTTCCTTACTGTATTCTTTGCTTATTAAAGTGCCTGCCTGAAGTGAATAAGTGAGCTCCACTCATGAATATCGTTAAAGTCACTGAAGTTTAATTTCCTGCGCTGTGTATTAATCTTTTTTAATCCCTGCATGGCTTGATTGTCTCAACACCTACCCAGAGGCAGCAAAACTCATTTTGGCACTTAAGATGACTAAAATAGTAGATACACACACGTGTGTGTGTGTGTGTGTGTGTGTGTGTGTGTGTGTGTGTGTGTGTGTGTGTGTGTGTGTGTGTGTGTGTGTGTGTGTGTGTGTGTTACTAAAGCTCTACCCACCCTCGTAGTGTCTAAGATGTGCATGTCCATTCTTGTGTGGTCTCTATTGCTTTTATTCACACAAATGAAATAACATTACTAAAACAGATTTACCATCCACAGGCTTCATTTATAGAATGAATAATCCTGAAAAACATTTTCTTCTCCTGTCAAAGAAAAGAAAGGACAACCCTTTCTAGATTAGCCGATATCCTAGAAAAGCACAAATGTTCTTTCTTGGAAATATCATCGGACACTTTAAGCAACATGAACGTTTTCTCTCAAAGCCATGTCAACGGCAGCTCATTAGGTACCTGATCAAAGTGTTTCATATCAGGAAAAGTCTCACACAGCCCTTGTTTTACCACTTTTCATGTGCAGGCAAACAGAAATGACGTGCCCTTTCTTGTACTTTGCAATATTACATGATTTAATATAAACTCCATTGTTCCCGCAGCGAGATTTGTCTTTCACATCAGTGCCCGGGATGTGGAGACAGAAAGCGACATAAAACAAAAAGCATTACACATAAATGATTGTGGAGAAACAAACACACCCTTCAGCCAGTCGGCGTGAATGGAAAGAGGTGAGAGCGATGTTCGTTTCCACTGAACATGATGGTGCTGATGAGATTTGACATTAAATGTACAGGGATGGTTCTTTTAGTGTATTTGCCATTAGTGATTGCAGGTAGCACTACCAGTACTTTGTGCTTGACATTTTTGCCGTGTATACTTGGCTGCTACAATACATCAAACTGCATACTATTTCTATTCTAGCAGTGAATCATTGACCCTCAGTCTGACAAAGTCAGAGTCGCAGCTCTCATTTTCTCCCCGGTCTGTTGATCTTTCCACTGTGTTGGGGTCAAACACTCAAACACAGACTCTTTTAAATGGTTCAGGGTCACCCCTGGTAAAAGACTGGTTCTTAGGTTTCACTATTTTATTAGCTATATATACTATGAGAAAAAAACAGCTTTCTCCGTGATATTGACCTTGTGCAAATGAACTAAACCATGGCATTTTCATGAACACTGGTTCAACTGTGTGATGCCCGGATGAGATTCCACTTGTGCTGTATATTAAGTTTGTGTCACACAAAAGAGAACAAAGATATTCTTCTTAAATTGGTAGTCATTTTAAATACAGTGCAGGCTTATTTCATTCTATAAACAGGAGCTTAAGTAGCTGCACAAAAATAGACTACAGGCATGTGATTGCATACATGCATCTCTGCAATGTTTCTGATGAGTGGTGTGTGTTAGCAAGACTCCGTGTGGTTCTCTGCTCTGCAGATCATTCCTTCTTATTTTGGCAGCAGTAAAAGGTTTTACCTGACCACTGCGCTCTGCTCATGTGATCTGATCCACTGCGATGGCGGACGTTGGCAGCTCTTCATCAGGGTTATCTGCAGCTGCTTAGTGCATGACGGACAGTGATGATCCTCTGACCTCCTTCCTCGCTCCCCCTCTCACCCTCTGTCAGGTTGAACTGAAGTCACGTATCACTAGGCCTTGAGGTTAATGTATAGCTTTTAATTTGGAAAGGTTAGGGCGGTTAGTCCATCTTTCTGTTTGAAAACGCTCTTGTGCATGTGAAATATAGTCAACAGGAACTGTGGAGTTTATATGTGGTTAATGAGTACAGTAGTATGGAGCGCCTGAGTGCTGTGTAGATTATAGTTTGCTCCATAACCCAGCCAGAAAAGTGAGGGGAGGCATGCTCTTTCCAAAGAGTTCTTGGGGGAAGAAAGAGAATAAAGCAAATCTGACAAGCTCTCCAACAGCGAATTTGCTCTCCTTAAAAACAATGCCGCTCTTGCCTTCCTCATGGTCACATTGATTTGTTCTGGGTGACAGTGCAGGCTGCTGTGAAATCACCCCAGCGCCATTGATCTCAAGGAGAGGAGGAGGAGAGGGAATGAGAGCCTGGCGACAGTGAGCAACATGGGAAAATCCTCAGCGTGCCCTCTTCAACCTTAACCAGTAATAAAATGAAGGCCTTGGTTACTATCAGATCAGCCCCTGCTGTACTTCTTCAGCCACCGGATCGCAGTCTAGTCGGCGCTTTGATTTGTTTTGGAGGCCCGTACATGCTGTTTGATTTGCTATTGTGCCTCGCCATGTTTCACATTATCAGCTGAACTCTTTATTGCCACTGTTTTCCATGCCAGAAGCAAGGCTGTTTTTATCTCATGCAGGCCTCTGATTAATCTCTCCCTCTATGCTGGTGTACTTTAATCTTGAATGGGAGATATCTGATTCTCCTCGGCTATTGAGGAAGATCAAACTTTAATGGAACAAGGAACTGCACATCATCCTAATCTCCATCTCCCTGCATTTTGGTTGACTGCTCTCCCTTGGGCTTTGTAGCTTTCTGCAGAAGCAGGAAATACATCAGACAGATAAGATGTTTTCTCTTCATGCTTTGGTAATTTATTCCCTGTTGACAATGGCCACCACTTTACATCTCTGCTGTTTGATTACCTGGTTGAAGGAACAGCGGGTAAAAGCAAGGAAATTGATTGACACTTTACAAATGGCTATCCTGCATGACCTAAACATGTGAAAGTTTTCCAGAAGCTTTAATTGGGATTTCTTCACAGTTCAGTCCTTCCACAGGAAAATGTGCTATAGCCCTCTCTCCTTTTATTGACATGCGATAGATGGAGCCATGTGTGACCTATGTCATCTGTCTATAATAGCCGGAGGAGAGATACGTTAGCTGCATGGATGTATCAAGGTTCAATGCGTTTGATTACACTACAGTCAATCCAGGAATTAGCTATTGACCGCTATTTTCTCCATTCAGTTCCTCCATATCACTGAATAACGGTGCACATTATGCTGACCAGCATCCGGACTGCGACTGTCTAGATGCATATTGTTGCAAATGGATAACACTTATGGGGTGTCACACCTCCCACAGACGGTTTGTGTCCCTGACAAAAAGAGGCTATTACCCAATTCTAAGGCAGTTGCTCTAAGGTAATGAAATTTCCACTGACTGGAGAAAACAATGTTGTCTGGTCCGGATTGTAATTGCAGAAGCCACCTCACCATTTTCCTGAGTTCAGCGTGAATGCAACACGATTTAATAAAACTCTGGAGATTTTTATCATTTATTGCCAGGACTGGCAGCCGCATCTGGGAGAGTAAGCTGAGGCTTGCACAGATAAAACTCATTCAATTTACTTGTTGAATTTTAACCACGCCGGAGACCATTTACAAGAGAGCCGGCATATGACCCATAGGGAAACGTTTATGTATTTGTGTAGGGCTTGTGCAGGTCAACTATATTGATAATATAAAGCCACCATTTCCTTAATCTAAATGGAGGAGTAGCCTGGAATTTCCGTCATTTTCTCCCATGTTATTATTTGTGTCAAAAAAAAGGGTTGAAAATCCGTGGGATATTAGACCCTGAGGCCAAAGAGCTTCTGTGTGCCTGCCTCCACTCACATACAAAAACATAGGAATACTGACATGAGGACATGTATGGACACACACACTCACAGACACAGACACACACACACACACACACACACACACACACACTCCTAGCCCTGTTTTATTACCTCCTGCCTGCTGCTGGAATTGCTTTCCTCCCTCGAGTGAGCCAGGCAAAGCCGGCTTTATTGTGTTAACCTATTTGTGTGTCAAGAGCGATTGCAGCGTTCTTTATCTCTGTTTGTATTCGGACGGGGAGACGGCAGAGAGAGAGAGAGAGAGAGAGCGAGGGAGCGAGGAAGCGAGGAAGAGGGGAGAGAGCGCGGCGGAGGAAAGGGGTGGGGGGTGTGGGGGGGTGGGGGGTGGTTTGCACAGGAGCCAGGCGAGCCACCGGAGTTAGACGGATGGCCGGTCACCTCGCTCCACTCTGGAGGATAATGACTGGTTGCTTAGCAATAACCCACCCCCACCCACTTCGAGACTTGCATCCAGAGTAATCACTTTTTTCCTCTAAAAGATTTCATATGTAATTATAAGCCCACTGCCGGCCTTTGAAATCTGCCTAATGGGTCTTTTCATTTATTTAGCAGAGTGGGTTGAGGGTGCGAGCTGGAATTTGAGATTTTGAGTGTGGGGGTGCTTATCAACTCCTGGTTGTTGTAGGTTACAGAACTGTGCATGTGTGTGTGTTTGTCAGCATGTGTCTATATCTGCTTTGTGTTGAGCAGTTGGTGGAGTTTGACCGGGATTACAGCTATAGGCCAAAGCTATATTTCCTCCTAGATAGCTGCTGCTGTATGACCTCTGAACTACATAATGCCGCAGTGGCGACACTGTACTCAAATAGATGCAGCCACACAAGCACACACATTCACATATTCATGTTTTGTTGAGCGACCAGAGGATATGAGTGCTTGTTTTTGTGAGCTCTTAGTTTTATTAACATTTTTATTGAGTTGAACAAATTGCTGACCTTTTGTGGCGTAATGAATAGCCCGGCCCGCTTAGCAAAAATGAGAGTTTTGGCAGAAGTGACTGGCGTCAATCCAAGCTGTTTAACTCATGATTTGTAGTGTGTTTATTCAGCAGGTGAAAACATTTAATATTGCTGAGTGTTTTCAGCATTTCAATTCTTTTTCAACAGTTTTTTTTTTTTCCTTCAAATTTTACTCCCCCAGTCAGGACATTAATCTATATGCTGTCTTTAATCGGTGCCATTCTCCTGCAGGTCTCCATAATTTTAGGTACTGTGTTTTTAAGTGGCAGGATAAAGGTATGATATCAGAACATGACCCCAATTTAAACTGCCTTTCATCACCAGCAGTCACTGATGTTGGCACAAAGTCCAGAGTGGTTTTAATGCTCAGCCAATTATCCTTTCTGCTTTTGAAAATAGATTTTTTTCCTCCCCTCTCTTATGATGAAGTAAAAAATTAAGTTGAAATTCCCTGTGAAGTTCATATTAAACTTTTACTTGTTTTGATGATAAAAAGTCACGGCTGCTCAAACAGACTTCATGGATCAAATGAAATGTTTTGACTTATGCCAGCGTAGCCAGTTGGTGTTGCATTAGACTGTTCATTTTCAGATAGACAAATTACAATTTACAAAAAAAATCTGTTTTGTTATTGGAGCTTCTTTAAATAATGTCAGCCATGTCTGATATTTACCCATCTGTGCTGTCTCCCCATATCCTGTTCAGTGCCATCTTTCCTTATCCAGGCTCATGCACCATTGCTAAAAGTGACAGCTTTGCACGTCCTGGGAACTTCATACAGATAAACTAAACATACAGCACTATCTCCTACCCCCATCTCCATGGCATGCTTCTGTGGCTGCGTCTATAGGAACAGCTGTCCAGCTGTCACCGCAGCCAGCCAGTCAGCCGCTCTCCAAGGCAACATCTGTAGAGACTGAACGCATAAGGGCAGCCTGCCATTCTCTGCTCGTCCCCAAAGACCGTGGAAGTGTGTCAGGCCTTTTGGCTGCACATTATCACTGACCACATCAACCGTATCGCTGGGTTTTGATTGAACGTTATCTGCTCCTGTGCCGCTTAAATAAGCTCTGCGAGGCATCAGACTGTTATTTTTTTGTCACTAACTTGCAGCGATCTGTTACTGAAGCGATTCGTATTATCACAACAGTTCTTAGAAACAAAATGTGTGACTGTACAGCCAAAAGAAAAAAAAACACACACCACATTATCGTATCCATTAATAGCCATCTGCCTCTGCATGGATACGTGTGTGTGTGTGTGTGTGTGTGTGTGTGTGCGTGTGTGTGTGTGTGTGTGTGTGCGTTGGCGCGCACGGTGTGTGTGTAAACAAAAATCGCCAGCGAGCAATGGTTGCAATGGCCTGGAACTTGACAGAAACGCCCACTGGGAGATGTCTGCTCCTAGGATGTAAGTCCCCCCCCCCGCAAGCTCCCGGCTTCGCCCCTGCCACCCTCGTTTTGCCTGCGTGGCAGTTGGAATGCGAGCCGCGAGGTGGGTGGCGGCGGCAGGGAGGGGGGCACAGAGCCATGTGAGTGGGGAGATGAACAGAGCTGCAGTCCCCTCTGTCAGCCACAAACTAGGATCAGGGAGATCGCATGGGACTCTCTCCTGGGATGAGCAAAGGGAAGAGGGGAGAAAGCAGCTGTTCAGAGTTTTTCTCGTACTTCTTCAGCGGCTCACTTGTGTTTTTTTACCCTCCCTGTCGTCTTCTCTCAGGCTGTCATTAGCTTCTGTCATGCTTTTTTTTTTTTCTTTTTTGGTGGATTTGTCTTTAAAGGAGGAAACGCTTTGAGTGTTGCTGTAGACATGGATGAGATGAGAATTTGCACTTTGAAAGTGTTATAATCATTCCTGTGCCTCTTCTTGAATGTTTTTAGGAACCATTAAAGGACTTGATTCCTTCATCAGTCCTCTTGATAACTGAGGGCCTCTCAGGCATACTGTGCCTCTCCCCACAGACAGCTGCAGACTCATACAGGCTCTGGGCGAAGTTTGATGGATCCTGTTTACTGGAGCTGAGAGAATGCCTGGGTGTCTCAAATTAAGTGTCACTTAAAGCTTGTCTTTTAGTCAGCTTTCCATTTTGTTCTCCCATCTCTAGTGACAGCACTGTGCTGCCAATTGTAACAGGGTTTGAGAGGAAGACATTTGGTGATTACACATTCTGTCATGATTGAGGGGTGAAGCCAGCAACTTGAGGCAAAACCAAATTCCATATGGCTGCAGTGAAATCTCTCCACCCATAGTGAGTTACACTCAAACAGCCCCTGTCCTGATGACAGGGAAATCGCCTGCTCATGACTTATCGTTTTATCATTCAAATTTACCCCATTGATGCTTGCTGCTGTGATTGACAGCTGGGCTTGAAAGCCACAGCTATCTCAATTGAGCTGCGGCAGCCAGTTGGTAACCGTGACAATGGTCTCTCCTCTTTGCCTTGTTTTCACACTTTTTCTGCTGTCACAGAAACCTCACTGATTGCTTCTCTGCCAAGACAGCATCCTATTAATCTTTTAAATAAGGGCCGCAGCCCAGCAGCATTGTTTGCAGAAAACCAAGAGGACCTTGTGAGACCACACTGAAAAGGGAAAGGGGGCGACCGGGTCTGAATCTGTCTCATTATGGCAAGAAGGCCGAGCCTCCTTAAAACCAACAATATTAGAAATCTCCTGTGCTCTAGCTGCTGTGGCGATAGATGGTGCTGAGGTCTGAATATAACCAGCGCTTTCTGGCCCCACCTGATAACTCTGTGGGCTTTCTTGTCTTCCGTCACTCTCAGCTTTGCTCTCCAGGTGCATTCTGTGCTTTCATCTGCATCGCGGCACTCTGAATAAAAGCCTCTGTGTTTATGGCCATTTTCTTTTTCTGTGCACTTATTGATCCCTTTCAGTGTGGTTGGAATAGGCTTTATTTTTTTCAATTTCTGGGCTCAAACAACATAACAGCGGCATATTCTGAAATGGCAAACCATTGATGTCTTGTGATGTGACCTAGGGAAGGAAGAATAACAGCTCAACCCTTTGTCCCTCTGTACTTAGCTGACAATTTGTTTGAATGAGACACAAACATGAATGAAATAACAGTATCCTTGCACAAACCTATGTTGTTGTTTTTTTTCCAACACAGAAAACCCTATCTCGCCTCGGTCTTGAAAAGGCTTTCTGCACTTTGATTTCCATGGACGAGGCTTTTGCGTTTAATTAGGTGTGATTTGTGAACATTTCCCAAGTGGTAGGAAGTCTTTTTTGAGTCTCTGTCTACTTTCTTGTCAAGTGGTTGTTAATGGAGAATTGCTGAAATGCTCTTGACACCTTCTGCTTTGTAATGAGTGCCTTCCTGTGCAGAATAGCCCCATAAACCAAACCTTTCAAGGATGGGGAACATGTGGCGGCAGTTTTTGGCATCTCAGTAGTAGGGATGTTTACGCCATATAAATATAGAAGTTATGGGATCATTGTGTACTTTCCTCATGCCTTTGTCTCCTGTCTGGCCATGGAAACCCAGCGAGGCAGGGCAACTTAGATGACTAATTGACTCCCAGGTCAGAGCCACATGATAGCAAGCCTGCTGGTCAATGGAAATGGATATACTTTCCTCTACAGGGAGCTACGACTGCTTTGTGATCATCTGTGTGAGCACACACCCATGCATACAGATATGCATGAGCTTGTGTGTATGCATCTATACATAGCTGTCGATCCTCTGTGGTTCACAGTTGCTCCTCTACTTTCAAAACACAGGAAATCAGTCCATTAATAATGACTTCAGAACAATATAACACCACTATTTATATAGGCTTTAGTCTGGCACTCCTCTGTAATCTCACATGATGCTGCTGGGAGAATATTGAGAGTTTGAACAATAATATGAAGCAAACGCTGATGTGAACAAATGTTGAAGCAAAGCATTTGTTTTTTAATTATGTGCTCTAATAACTAGAAAGAATAGCGGCCTAGTTTTGTAATATTTGACACCAGTTTTAAGCGTATCCACTTCAGTGTTTTATAAAAAATGTCCTCAGGGCACTGCAACTGTTATGCAGTAGTAAAGGTTTTCTCTCCTCTCCGTGTATAAAGCCACACTGAAGTGCTTTTTTTTTTTCTTTTTTTTTAATCAACAATGAAGTTCTCTATGCTTTACGTGCAGTTTTTTCTGCACAAAGACGAGCGAGTGTCTGTAACAGTTGGTCCTTGGAATGTGTGTTAAACTGCGAGTCTGTGTTTCCTCTGAACATGCAAATGTGTAAAGGCAGGGTTGTCTTTTTGTTCTTGTTTGCAGTTTAAACACAAATATTGCCGTCCCAGATTCACACGCAAGCGCCCTCCACCTGAGCCTGATCCCCGGCAACCAGCCCGAGCGCCTCGCATGCAGCCACGAGCCTCCTCCCCTCCACCCATCATCCAAAAAGAGATTCTCTCAGTTCCTCCGGTTTCAAAGCGCTCGCATAGCTCGACTGTGTCGAAGCATGCCCCTCCTCCCTGACCCCCCTCCTCCGAGAGACAGCACTCTTGACCTGCTGCCCCATTGTTTCCAGCGGGGATGGATGGGGAGCCGCCTCTGCCGGCGCGATCCTTCAGTCAATAGCGGCTCCATCTGTTGACTGCGTGACTCTGGGTTACAAGCGGGGATTTTGCTCCGCCTGTGCAGGGTGTGAAAGGAGCTATCTCAGGGGGCTTCCTGAATAGGGTTTTAAAACTGCAGTAGCAGGGTGTTGTGATGCCCCTCACAACCCACCCTTCTCCCCTCTCCCCTCCACCCGTCATCAGCCCAGCACAGCCGGCTGGGTGTGTGCAGGATGAGAGGCCTTCATTGTGCCTGTTCACAGGCCCCTAGGCAACAGGGTCACCTTGTCCCCTAACAAATGCTGCCCTCAGTGGGATTGTTGGCACTGTGTGTGTGTGTGTGTGTGTGTGTGTGTGTGTGTGTGTGTGTGTGTGTGTGTGTGTGTGTGTGTGTGTGTTGGTAAAGGGGGAGTGGGTATTTGAGTATAAGAATGCATCATCAGGAAGAGGGCAGAGGCCTTGGTTGTGAGGACATTTATCTAACATCTCTCCCTTTCACATCAAGGCCTATTCAGTGCAACCCTTCTGCATCAGGCTTTCAAAGCACATCACAGATAGAGAAACACTCTGGCCTGCTTTACAGGTCAAACTGCTCTCACTGAGCATTTACACCAACAAAGCTGCTGATGTCATTTTCTATTTCTCTTGTATATTCAGTTTGGAAAGAAAATAAAAACCCCTTTGAAAACATCATCCGCGTTTTGTCTCTCATGAATCTGAGTTCCTGTCTCTTGAAATGGTGGTGGAGCGCTGCTTTGGGCCTTGGAGGTTGGTCTGCTCTGTGGTTCGTCCTCTTAAACAGAGGGTGTTTGTGAACAAAAAGAAATCTGTGGCTGTTTTGACAGCTGCTTCACCTTCAGTAATTAATGTTGAGATTGCCGTCTGCCAGACATTTGTGCTGAGGTCCTCTGTCTATCTGTGCGGGAGTTGTTATTTGGCATTTCCTCTTAGGTGAAAATAAGCAGGATCCTGCCCTCTGGGATCCCTTTCTTTCCCCTGAATAAAATTCCCATCAACTATAAGAAAAGCTGCTTTTGGAGGATTTTGTTTTGGGAGATACATTCTTTTATTGCAGTACAGGTCCAAATAGTTGCACATACAATATTTATCATGTCGATGCTGTTATAAGCTTCTTTTCTCTCTCCCATGCCTTAACTTGCTTTCAACAGTATAAATAAGTCAGCTGCAGTTTAATTCAGTTCTCTTTCTTTTGTTTGTATTTAATGGAGGGGTCCTACTCTTGCCAGGAGCTTAGTCCTGAAGAGGCACAACTGAGCAACCTCATCCCCCCTGTTTCCCGTTCCTTTATTTTATCACAGAGCCACAGTCAGCCACAGCTTGGCCACTGGGGCCCGAACCCCTCAGCTGTCAGAGGATGTCCCCAACACACCTTTACCTCAGTTAAGATGATTAAAGTCGCAGGATCGCTGTCCTCATGGCTTCTGCGTGTCTTTCACCGCCACCTCTCTTCTCAGGCTGAAAAAAAAAACGGAGTGAGCAACAGTATCAGACAGAGAAGCAGGCGGTTGGTGCAGGAGTGGAGGCCCCTCACCAGACAACACGGAGTTAAAGGAGGAGGGGGCTGTTGAGTGGAATGAGTGGAGGTAGAAAACTGCAGTGACAGCAGAATGAATAAATTGAAAAATTCTCTCATTGTAAATTGTCTATCGCTCATGACAAACGATCTGATAGACGAGCGGCCCGGGTTCCCGACGCATCCGTCCCAATAGAGCTGTGAATAACTGGTCTATCTCCACACTGCTTAGCACTGGCCCCGCACTTAATAATTCATACAGTGTGAAATATTTTCCCCGGTACAGATATGCCAAAGAGCTGCCGCCAGCAGGCGGGGGCGGTGAGGGGGGTGTCCCTGCGGTGCTAATTTGGGGGATGGTGACGTGCATAGATTTCTAAGGGGGCTATAGTTTATAGGAGACGCCTCAGACACATTTGCTCTCCTGCATACTCTGCCTGTTATTGGAAAGAGCTGAGCTGGAGATGCAGAGAGTGAGAGAGTGCAGATGACATTTAACTCATGGCTGATCTGCCTGGAACTGGGAACACAGAGGGGAAATACATTTCCATTTAAGCTGACTGAACACAGTTATCAGTGACTGTGGGGACAAAGGGAGGCTGTAAACCTACTAAGTAGTTTTTGCTGTTTGCCCCGGTGAGTGTTGTGGTCACAGTTGACATCAGTGGCAGCAGGTGTCTGTGGACACCTGGTTTATGTCTCCTGTTTCCACCAGGTGACTCCTCCTGCCTCAGGCTCCTTCATGAGCTCAGCAGCCCAAAGCAGCTCTCATGGTCCCTGACCTTATTGTCCCCTTCATTCACAGTGCTGAGCTCACACCACCTTATTCTCCACAGCAATGGACACAAAGCTATAATGGCCTCACTTGCATGTGCGTGCACTCATGTGTTCAGAAGTGTGCTCGTCTGTGATAGTGTCCTTATTGCATGTGTGTCATTTCTGTGCAGCAGTCCTGTGTGGTTTTGTCTGACTCGTTCCGCAGCTCAGTTCTGTACAAACTGGGTTTTTATGGTTCGCATTCAGGCCCTGATACCAATTATGCAAACTATTAAAAATTTAAGGAGGACAGTCTTTTATAATTTAATCCTAAAGTAATAGATTCTATTAAAAATGCATGAGAGGAGCTTTATAGATGGAGCTAGAATTAGTGTCTATCAAAGACTCCAGTCAAGGATGCAGGGGGAATGGGCAGCAGGAGTGGTGGTATTGCCTCATTATTCAAATAGGATATGATTACCATAGAGCAGGAGTCCCTCAGAGCTGAAGCAGAGCTCGCTGGCCACTGTGATCGCAAATAGGAGGAGTCTAGTTGGGCTCCTCAGAGGCAGATCTCTCCTTTTTCGGGGGAAATGAAACTGGTTTAAGATTTCCTGTTTTAACTTTCACAAATGGGATTGGAAGTGACACGTGATTTGTTGTGGTTTAAAGAATTCTTTTGTTGAAATACTCTTTGTCTTCTTGGGTTTCTGCTCCCTGGTGTTTCACTTGAGATTGTTTAGTCTTGTCCTTGCTGAAAGCATGTAGAAGGTGTTCAAGCATGAAAACAGGAAGCCTGCAGTGTTGTAACTTAATGGCTCGCGCAGCAAGCGAGAAGCAGACCTTTTACTGGCCTTGCCACTCTTTCTTTTACCCCACAGAGCTTCCTGAACAGGTGAAAAGCAGAGTCAAGAAGTCCCTGTCATACTTTCCTCAGTGTATGTGCTGTTTTTAACAAAGCAACCGTATTTGCACTGTTTAACTTTAGAAAAATTTTCAGTCATTTTGTACTCTGCTTTATCCTACTCAGGCAGGGGAGCGAGCTAAACAGTTTTTCTGCATCACAGGTTTTATAGAGTCCAGATAACAGTTGAATTTCACTCTGTTGTCATTGTGATTTGCTTCAATAATTACAGGTACAGAACTGCAGTGATTCAGATACAAAAACAGCTTCTGAAAAGGGTCTGTGGTTATTAATGTGCTGCAAGAAGTGGATTGAAAAAACCCCCCCAAAAAATTGGAGCCTCCATGAAGCTTATATGGATTTTAAGTTCTGCCTCAGAGGTATATTCCTTGCCTTTTTGATGTAATGGTTGCCTGTTTATGGAATAAATCCAATGAGCTTAATCGATCATCTCCATGGAAAGGTCAAGAGGAGAAGCTCTGGTGTTTGAAGTGCTTATCCCATGGAGGAGTGCCAGAAATGTGACACCTCCTTATGAGTGGGCGGTGGCGGGCAGATTAGTGACGGACAGGGTGGCCCAGGGGGAATGATTTAGTGAGATTCAGCTCTAAATACTCTGTGTATATCAGAGAGAGGGAGGAAAATTGTAAGCTGCCTTCCCCCAGTCCCTAATTTCAACAGAAAAGCATATTAGTGAATTAAAAAGAAAAAAATCCAAAAAGAAGAGAGAGAAAAAAAAAGAAAACAAGGGGGTCACAGCTGGTGGTGAAAAGTGAACAAAAGTTTATTGTTTTTAACCCCCTGTCCACGCTTTATGTTTAATGTGGCTGGAAGTTACCAGTCGGTTTCATCCCTCTGCAGTCTAATCTAATCTGGAGTGGGTGGCTGTGGGCAGCATCTGTGCTCCGAGTTGAAATAGGGCTTTCTCTCTGCCTAATCCTCTATCCAGGGATCACTCAGTAGGGTGAAGACAATTACCAGCCTGCTTTCTCATGCTAATGGAATCTCTAACTAGATCTTACAGAAAGAGGGAAAAAAAAATAGACAGAGGAAGAAGAGAAGCAGGGACAATGGCGCAGAAAGATGACCCAACTAAAATGGGTTTTTAGATTACCATTTAATTATTGATGGAGATCCAGTTGTAAGGCCTAAGGTCGGGATTTGGAGAGCATTTTCTGAGAAAGGAGATGGATTATCAAGTTATTTTGGTGTGTGTGTGCGTGTGTGCACGTGTGTGTGCGTGTGTGTGTGCCTGTGTGTGTGTGTTGTGGGTGTCGGGTCAAAAAGTTGCTGAGACAGGACTGATGTCACTGACATATCAGCAGCTGTGTGCCTTTCACCTTTTTATCACCTGCCTCCAGCAAGGTGTCTGGAGTGGTTTTAAATTGCATTAATATGCAGGAATTTATAGATTGCCTCCCTTGGCATTTCTGCAGGGAGGGGAAGAGAGTATTACAGTCTCCATCTGCACTAATTACTGGGTCTTGGCAGTGTTACCTGTCTCTTGTGAAGGACAAACCAAGGCACCGAGCAGTAACATGCAGAGCAGAAGGAGCTCATCTGCTGGGGAGTCTTCAGCAAGAGGGATGTCTCCGGGGCATTTTTACTCTGATATGTTTGAAGTGTCGGGAGCCTTGACTACCATAAAAAAAAAAAAAAAAAATCTCTGCTAGCAACATCAATAAACTAAATGACTTCGTCCAACTTCCTTCATCTAGAGCTCCGAGAGAAAAGCTAACAGGCTTTGCACCTGATTTCACTGACAGTTCCACGTTCCCTCAAACTGTTATGGTTAAATATATCAGCATATATCTTCTGTTAATCCTGGTGGAAACTTAAATTGACTCTCTCCGGTGTGTCAGTCACGGCAACTGAAGAATAAATCTTAACAGGTGTACACCAGCCGTGTTTAGCCTTGACATGTAGTTCTGAAACCTGAAACAGAAAACAAGTCTTTGTTCTACCAAATAAATCACAGGAGCAACGAAAGGTATCAAAAATCCTTGAGAGGGAGGAGATAATCAGTCTGCACCTATGCCGTTATCTCTGAGATGACCTCGCTTCTCAATTCTCTCCGTGGATGGACAAACTCGCTGATAACGGGAGCCCTTATCGGGTCGCTTTTGTCATGGAAAGCGTCGGCCATTTTAAATCATTACAACCTGCCCACTTTTTCACTTTCCCCAATCATCGAGTGACACCAGGACCTTGCCTGTGAACACAAGAGATCAATGCTTTAACTCTTTGTGCTTCAGGTTCACCGCTAGGTTTGCCAGGTTTCTGCATCAAATCTGCATAAGTCCTGAGCTCGCTGTGAGTTTCTCAGGTTTCTGTGTTTGTGTTGCTGGGCTGTCAGAAAGACTTCTTGGATTGCTGCAGCATGAACATCTTGCTGGTGTTTGTGCCATCTGTGCCTTTAGCCAGCAGGTGATTACCAACCGCAGCCTCACCTCCCACTCTGTCCAATTGGATTCCCTGTGCTGGCATGGCCAGGGCCAGCTTCAAGAGGGAACAGGATGACAACAGCTGGATGGCACACATTATGGAGTAAAGGGAAAGGCTGCCGAGTCTCAGCGACGGAAACTGCAGTGAGGAGAAAATGTGTAGAGAAAAATGCCTGCTTCCTTCCCAGCTTGCTTAGCTGTGAGCACTTGTGTCATCCTCTCTTTTATAGTCCTTAATATCCAGCAGAGCAAAAATGGCTTTGTCACACTTCAAATATATCAAATGAGATCAGTGTCAACATTTCGACGGTGCACTATTTGATTGCCTTGTGGGCTTCACAACACACTAATGTTATGCATGACTGACTATTGGATCTGTGACACCCTCCAGTGAAAGACGGCTGAGTTGTCCTTCGGACCATGGGAATTGGGGTCACCTTAGGCCCTGCAGAGAGCGGTGTTTGGAGTGTAGGCTCCAGCAAGTGAGAGAAAAAATCACATTGTTTGAATTTAATTATATTCCATTGATTTATTGAACACCCATTAATAAGCATACATTTCGAGGCAGGGCCATTTAGCGTGAAGGTTTTCTCCCGCTCTCTCTCTCTCTCTCTCTCTTCTCTCGCCCGCTCACTCCATTTCATCATAAATTGACATAAGCCTTTCTTTGAAGTTCAGGAGCCAAGCTGAGGAATGACAGCACAACAAACAATGAACAAAACACAAAAAGACAATGAACACTGTTTGAATATTCAAGTGAGCCACCATAGGATGGGTAGAGGAAAAAAAGAGCCCTTGTTTTATTGTTGTTGTGTTAAGCCGTGAATGGACCTGTCTAGGACAATAAAGGATTGTGTCACATTCGGATAAGAAATTTTGCAATATCAACAATGCTTTACAAATGGTGTGTAATAAGGTTTACTGAGGAAATATAAATCCCAGCATGAAAACCAAGAAAGCACAGCTCATTTTTCACATTTGGCTGAAGTTAGTGTGGAGGGTTTGTGATTTATGTTTGGAAGTCCTGCCTGGTGAGGCGGCATCTGCTACAAAAATCTTTAAAATAATCTTTTTTGGTTTTTTGGGGGTTTTTTTGTTGTTTTTTTGAGTGAAATGTATTTCTTAATACGACTGTGTATCTGTGTTCAACATCTGGGATGAACTCCACAGCTACCCCCACATCTGTTCAGCATGTCAAAGCATTCACAGGGTTTCTGGGTGAAAGTGGTATTAGATTGAAACTGATGTTGCTACCGTGTAAAACAATGCAAAACAATAAGACTGCAGCAATAGTTTCCAATGTGGTTTGTTGAGCTTTGTCAGTTGCTACAAACAGGCTACCTGAGAAGATTAGTAAGACTGGAGCTTGTTCATTGGTGCAGCGTTCGCCCCTGCGTATTGCTGTGCTTCTTCTATTTTACATGCCACCTGTAATGATGGAGGACATTGCTCGTTGACGGCTCAAGACCAAACAGTTACGGCCAGCCGGACACCAGGCTTGTCGTATCAGACATTAGGGTTAAGGTTAAAACCAACTGCTCGTTTCAATCATGTGATTGTTTCGTATGATGAATGATCATGAATGAATGAATTAGTATTTAACTAGGAACCTAGTCAGTGGACACGGAAGTGTGTGTAGAACAAATCACAGTGTGATCTTTTTGCATAATAACTAGATAAAGTTAAAATGTTCTCGCCCTGGAACGCGGCCACAACCAAAGCTCGGTGTGTCTGACAATCTTAAGCCAAGCTCTCGATTCTCAAAGTCGCTCGCTGGCGTCAGCAGGAGCGCAGAGACTCAGTCATGTTGTAAGAGCACCTTGTGTTGTACTGCTCTGGACATGAACAGATTTAACTGACAGAGCACAGGCATGTGTCGGGCTTTTCTGTCATGACTTTAGTGATTAGTTAGGGCTAGGTTGTTGTAAGGTTGTTGTGCCCCTGTCCTGTTTTACATCCTATTGCTTTTTGCTGTCTTTTCATTTGTTTTTGTTGATAAATGAAAATTTTTATTTATTTATTTTTTTAAAGAAAGATGTTTTCCCTGAAATGGTGCTATTTATTTATACTCTTGGTTGCCACACAGATTTCCTGTTGCACACTGTTGTTGATGTATAGCTTAATGAGTTTAAAGTTGTTTTCACTTAAACACTGTCATTCTTGCTACAGCTACTTTTAAATAGAAGTCAGTGCTCATAGCCTCCGCTACAAGTGACACAAACATAGTGTTACTGTCACAACAAAAGAACATATCAAATATTCCTTTTGCTACATGGCAAACTGGCACGACCACATGACCAACAGGTGTCAAGGTCAAGCTGATAAGGGCGTAGCTTGCTGCGTTCACTGCTCACCTATAGTGTAGGTGTAAAAAAAAAAAAAAAAAAAGCAGTATGTAGAGACTTACATAACTGATGCTTTGGTAAATCCTACTAAAAGCTGCACATGTAATTCTTCAGGGAATTGGCGACTGTGGTTGTTTCCTAGGATTGCAGTAGATGATGCATTGTTTTCCTCACTAGCCTGGATGGTCATGGTAGTAGTAGAGGAAGAAGCCTGCTACAGTGTTTGAAATAGTTGAAGGCATTTTTTATTCCAAAATGATCCAAGCAAGCAGTGTATGTTATGGTGCTGAACCAGGTGAGCATGACTGCACGAATAAATTGACAGTACCTGAATGAGCCTAAGGGTCCCATCCACCTAAACCACCTGTAGGTTAGTGTCTAATGAAACTCTTTGGTTGGTAGAGCTGGTAGAGTAATTTTCTGCATTAAGTAAATACTACCTGACAGGCCAACTCCAACCCCTCTAAATTCACCCTCAGAATGCAGCTCAGGTAGTGGCTGAAAATATATGGTTTAATTCAGTATAATATTCTCAATTATTCATAGGACCTTCAACATTCCTCAACCCAGTATTTGTAAAACATCCACCCAACCTGAGTTTGGTTTGCAGGTTCAAACTCAGAACTGCCTCTGTATGAATTGAAATCTGAATTTCATATTTGCTGCACCTCAGCTCTTTGCATTTTCTACATTTTAAGTGTGGTTGCCACGCAATCATAATGGCTCACTGCTTTGTGAGCCCGTTATTTACCATTAATGAAACCTAGCCCAGCACAAAGATGCAGCAGTTGGCTGTGAAGTCAATTAGTCCTCATCGCTATTACAGGGTTGACATTAGTCTAGGCAGGCGTGTTTTGATTAGAGATGACAGACGACTCGCTGCTATTGGACTGCCAGACATTCCTCACCCTTCATCCCATGGGTGAAGCTATTGAAGCTGACTGGAATATGGAAAGCTAACAGCTGAGTGTTTTTGCCAAAATGCCCTTCATCTGCACAGAACCCTCTTATGAATACGACTGCATGGCATACGAGGCTGTATAAGCCTCAATAACAGCGACATGCTGCATCGTATATATAAGACTCAGCTGCCAATATGTTATTCCAACACTGTATATCATGGCAATAATGCCTAAACTGTAGGCTTTTACACACAATGGCCTTTTGTTGTGCAGGTTATTTATTGTGCTGGTGTGAGGTTGGGCAGAGGGAGTGGGTGAGTGCATCCAGGGGCTTGTATTGTTAGGGAATCAGTGGCTCTTGTTTGTGGAGCTGGGAGGGTTTGTTAACAATGCCTTTTTTATGTCCCAGAGTGCGTGCCTGTCGGCAAACGTCCCCTCAGAATTTTTGTTTGTGTGTTGTTTTGTCGTGGGTGTGTTTGTATGTGTGTGTGTGTGTGTGTGTGTGTGTGTGTGTGTGTGTGTGTGTGTGTGCACGTACGTTCGTGCTTGCGTTTGTGTGGATCAGGGTCGGCGAACATAACCCTCTCATTGTGTGCCATGTCCAAATAGACCAGTTTTATATCAGGCACATGTGAGCGTTAGAGTGTGTGTGTGTTTTGAATATACAGTATGAGTGCAAATTATTTAGTGTGGATGTGTAGAAAGTGCTGAGCCGAAGGGGTTTACTGCCAGTCCTTCCTAATGGAGCCTTTCACTCTCCCTCCATTCATGTGATGGTATGGTGACGGAGAAGGGGGAGCTGGGGATTAAGAGGGTAGAGGCAGTGCCTTGTTAAAGAAAAAGAAAGGGTTTGAGTGTGTCGATTGGATTAACTTGTTTGGGCTTATTAAGAGGGGAGACACAGCAGCTTGTTAAAAGCACTGCATGGGGCGTCCCACAGTGAGACGGCAGGGTCACCATTCAATTAGGCTGAAGCTCCACCCCTGCTCATTGTGGAGGCTGTCTGCCAGGCTCTCGGACCACGGCTGGTCCTGCACTATGAGGGGGAGTTTCACTGGAGACACTTTAACTAAGACAGTTTAACCTCTAGAAGCTTGATGGTTGGTTTTCTATAAAATCTACTGAGAGAAAACATTAGCCAGGGCTGGGATTTGTTTGAGATGTTCTGCTGTACTAATGCTGATGCAATATGTTTCAAAATTGATACCAAAATGATCTATTTTTGATACGTGACTCTGAGAAATATTAGCATGTTTGTAACATCCCTGTCGCTTGACAAGAACATTGACATCAGACAATTCTGGCCAACCACACATTACATGATTTTTTTTTTTTTTTCGTCTAATGCTATAACATTTTAAAATTCATGCAACTGTGCATGACAACTGAAGTATGGTTAGGGTTATATAAAGCTCATTGTCATGACAAATTACAGTATGGTTATCGTTAGGCAACTAAAGCACTTGGTTTAAGAGGAAAAGATCATGATTACAGTTAATAAACATCAATTTCAGGTTGTAACGGGGGATTAATTCTGGTTTCTTGTATTTAAGTCAGATATGCTACATGATCATTTAGTGCTTTAATATAGATGTAATGCTTATGGGCTAAGAAATAGTAGAAAATTTGAAAATTTTGTTTGAAATCAGGAACCATCTGATCAAAGAATAAACAAACAAGACTATGAATCTGAATACCAAAAAGCACTGAGGTTCAGTACCGAGGCTCAGTGTCATGTTCCTCACTCTTTCTTTCACCTGAAACACGTATAGCTCAAAAAACACACATACACTCCGTTTATTCACCCATGACCACCCTGTTACACAGGATGCTTATCTGGGCAGACAGCTTTGGGAGCAGGGAGCCATCTCCTCTGATCTCCTCTGGAGTTTAAGAACCTTTTAACTAAGAAATAGCCCTCTGCCAAGCCCACCGCCTCTTGATTCCGGCTTATTCCCTCATCTCATGGGACTGATCTTCCGCCCCCATTGCAAACCCTGCAGCAGCGTTAGCAGAACGGGAAAGAGCCGATAGACATCCTGGCTTTTGAGATATCCCCGCACTGGTGTAATAGGAGACCTGTGAGTGGATTTGATGAGGGAGTGAAGTGCAGGTGGTTTTTCAAGCAGCGTGTAAGGCAGTGAGTGCGCGTGCGTGTGTGTGTGCTTGCGCACATTCTGCAGCACCTTCACGGGGATTGACCTGGGCATGGCAGGCTGTTTTAGGGCAGCTGGATGATGGGTCACAGGGTTTTGGTTTGGAGATAATTTCCTGCCATTGATAGACATCTGCTAAGTAGTACAATAACCTAATAGGAGGAGATGAGGGGAAAGGGGGACATGACAAACAAGCCAAAGACTTGCTCCTTCTGCCTCGCTCTTAAAGGCAATAATAGGAGAAAATTGGTTCTTGAAATTGAATTGAAAAAAAGCAGGTCTCTCTCTGCGAAGTATAATGCCTCAGAATACATTTGGCGAGCAGCAAATGGAGAAAAATGGAGGGTAGTTACACGATTGTCTTTCATTTCAGAGAGGGGAAAACTGCAGAGGTATCCCCCGTTAAGACTAGCTTTTAGTCTCAATCTACAACATCTGTCCCTTTCCTCTCTCTCAACCACTATCTTTTAACAAATGGGCTGTGAGGATGGACTCGTTGTGAAATTAGTATCCTCACAGAGAGGACACAGAGAAAGGATTATGTGAATAGCCAGTAATGAGCTCAAAGTGCCAGTGTGTTTGGGCCAGGCCTGCCTGTGTGTGAGAGGAAATGGCACTGCAAGCGACCTTTTTTGCTCAAGCACCTGGCGAGAAATAGAGTGGCCCCTCTCTTCCATCTGCAACATGTGCATTTGTGTGTAAGCGTGTGTGTGTGTGTGTGTGTGTGTGTGTGTGTGTGTGCCAAGGGAGAGAGAGTGAACTGTGGAATTAACAAGAAATTCTGAGTCTGAAAATTAAATTTACTAACATTTATTAAGGAGGAACATTCTCTATGAACATTTTTTACGCTGTCGGGTTTGTGCTAAAAGTGTCTCTTTGTGCTGCTTCTGACAGGGTTTAAAAATACACTTTTGACTTTGAGTGTTAAGTGTTTTATACAAGCCTGGGGGTCTGAGGTCACATTTAATGTCTTGTGAAAAATGTTCTATTAAAATGTTTTCTTATGGGTGAAAGACTGAATTCTTTGCAGGGATGATGCATTTTTCTGTAACACCTGCTTCTGATCTTTAACTATTCACACCAGGAAAACCATTCAACCTTAATTATAGGCAACAAGATGTTTGTCTATCATGCTTCCTTCCCCCATTTCTTTTTTTAACAGGTTTTTCTTCAGTTTTTCTGCTGCTCTGAGCTCTGTTTTCAAAAGTTGGGCTCTGTGAAATCTGTCACTGTTAAAGTGTAGACACATGTAGCTATTAATGAAAACTGATTTAAATTATATTTTAAATGGTACTATGAGTGAACATATTTAATCAACGCAGGATTTGATTTCATGGGAAGAAATTTGACAACAATCTAATTGTTCCTCTCAAACCAAAAACTGTATTGTTTTCAATTTTCATAAGATTCATTGTTCAAGGTCAGATGATTTAACATGGTCTTAAAAGAAGGCAGTAAATTAAATGTATGACATTAAAATAACTATCAACTTGGTTCTTTGATACACTCCAATTCATTTTCAGCAATGAAACTGCACATAAATATAATTTAAATTGTAACTTTTAACTAATCGTACTTTTAAATCATGGTTTTCCACCTTGGTCAATATTGCAGGAACATTTTGTCATTTGCAAAGGTTGTTGTGATTGAATGCTTATATTAGTGGTTTAATATTTGGATGTTTTTCAAAGGTGATCTATATTTTTCTTTATTCCTTAAATGAGCAACAACAGGAGCTGGCACTTTATGAACTGCCATTAATTCATCTCGTAATCATTGTAATTGCTTTCTTTCATATTAAAATGATAATCTATAAAACTAAGTAATGGACTGATGGCAGGTGGCTAAATGTTCATTTAGTGATTCACTGAGAAAATAAATAACAGGGGACAAGCCTGTGACAGGCGCATGAGAAATCATTTTTCAATAATCTGCCACGCATGATGGCAGGAGACGCTGGCGTTGACAGCATAGATGAAATATTTGCCTCTGTTCTTTGTTTTAATATGGGAGGAGGCCCAGATGGAAACGATAGTGTTTCATATCGATGCATTTTGGATGAGAGACTCAAAAACAATGCTTTATACAGAGACAGCCATGCATTTGAGGTGAGAGTGGGCTCCTGCAGTGTTATACATAGTACAGTAACAGCACACGTTTCCTGGAAACCAAACAATATCCGCTAAGTGAACTACAGTGGAGTGAATCTCGATCCTTATCATATAAAAACACTTTCTGGACCTAAATGGTTTGCTTTAGCTGTTCTCATCTGGCACATAATCCAAGTAGAAGACTTTGTAATCAGTCATCATTGTGCTATGTGACATTGGTATGTTGCTGACGAATGATACCCTCCATGCTACTCGATTGTTGAGGGTTCTTAGTGTGGGAGCTGTGGGTTTTGTTATATATACTGTGTATATATATATATATATATATATATATATATATTTTTTTTTTATATCTGTGTCTTGTGTTTCCAACTGGGGCTGTGATGGGCTTTTTGAGAGGAAACTGGCAGCAACTGCCTCCCTGTTCCTGAGTGAAGGTGGCTGTGGGGAAAAGGGGGAGTGTAGAGTTGGAGATTTATGGCCTAGAGGGAGATTGATTAGTGCCGTCACTAGCCCTGATGTACGGTTGGCAGTCTCCCCCTCCCAATCCATCGCATTTGCTCCCACACACACACACACACACACACACACACACACACACACACACACATGCAGCCATACAGTTGAACACACAGCTACACATACATGCAGACACCGCTCCATCCCCCAGGCCTTTCCTGACAGTCCCCCAGAGCTGTTGCATGTTAAGTTGTAGCAGACAGACTGCTGTTTTCTCAGCATTACCATTTTTTTTTTGCTGTCCATAGATAATGCCATCAATCACCACATACACACTGCCCTGGAAGGAATGTGTCTGAATGTGCCTGAGTGTTGCTACTTTCTGTGTGTGCCTGTGTGTTTGTTTTGAGGACGGTTTCATAGACAGGAGATGTGGTTGAATGGCTGTGTGGATGTGCTGTTTGAAGCTGCAGAGTGACTGGCCTGGGCTGTGCTCTGAACCCGTGTCAACCGTGCTGCCCCAGTGCAGGTGTGTGTTTATCATTCAGCACACAGAGCTGAGAGGCAGGCAGCTGTAGGCATGCTTTCCCAATTAAATCCTGGGTGAGAAACCTAGCCCATCTAGCCCAGAGCCAGCTCCTGCCGGCTTACCGGACACGGCCATGGATCTTTGACCTCGAATCATCCCGCTTAGCTCACTCAACGTCCCTCTCTTTCTCTGTTTCTTGCTCTTTTTCTGCTGCAGGTTGGCCGCAGAACTCCCCCGGCTGTAGTACTGTGCCCACCTCGCCATGCTGGCCTGTCTGCAGAGGAGGCAAAACCCTCCACCCCAGCACCCGGTGTGTGCCAGCAAGACCCTGGAGCCACCGCAAGCCCTTGGACGGAAATGTAAGTGAACAAAGTGACGGGGAGCAATGGAGGTCAGGAGTTCAGCTCGCTTAAAGCTAAGGAACGAGAGAAGCTTGTGTTTGTCATTTGTATTTAATCTGTTGGTTGTGGTGAATGATGGAAATGGGTAGTTAACCCTGACTGTGAATAACTGAAGGAGAATAGACTTTCCGGTTTGTGTTTGTCACTGTTCCCCTGCTACTCTGAGGAATTCTAAACAGTTTTATTCGCTCTGCACTTAGACCTTGGATAGCCATGTTGTTTGGCTACTCATTGAGAGGGGGGCTGTTTAGCTGTGCTGATTGTGCAGTCGTGGCAACAGGGCTGAGCAGACAGTGTTTAACGTGCCTCGCTGGCCCCGGGTGACCCTGAGGGTCTGTAAACATTTACAGTGTCTGGCCCAGGCTGTGCCGGCCGCCTGTAAAGCATGACAGCTGCTCTGTTTGCTCCCCGAGCACCACCCTCTGTCCACTCACAAAATGGTGTAAAGGGACAGAGATGGGCCAGGGTTGAAAACTGTTACAGAGCTGGCAAAACTAGTTCAAACCAGTTTGGGATTAGAGTGCCGCAGCACTCAGGAGTCTGGAAGGTGAATTTCTCTTTAATTTTGCTGAAGCTTTTGGATAAGCCTTTTACAGTGAGAGTCTGTTTTCTGACGAGAGGAAGAAAGGTCTTTCCTCCTTATTGAATGCTCCTCAAGTCTTTAGTGGCCTTTGTTTACATGGCAGGCCTAGGAGCTACCTCAAGCCGATTAAAAGGACTGGCGGATGGAGAGCAGGGGAGCACTAACCTAGCAATTTTTACCTCAGCTTAGAGAGGCTTACTGGGAATAGCACTGTGCTTCTTCATCAGTGGGACATTGTATCAGACCTGTAACCAGCCCAGTGAAAGGCTTTAAAGAGACTTTGATTGGCTCTGGGTGAAGAAATGAAACAGTGCCTGCGTTTTTTCTGAGCTTCTCACCGGCCAATTAGCTACTTCTCAGCTCAACATCACACTCCAATCGCCTCCTACAGAGGAGAGGAGAGTCAGAAACAGCAAGGTGACTGGGTGCTACCCCCGTCCTCAGATCTGCAGTTGTTTTGCAGGTCTGTTTCGATGTTCCTTATGGAGCTGTAAAGGTGTGTGTGAAGCAGAGAGGGAACTACAGGGATAAACAGACCCATGGGGGCATCTGGAAAGGGGCAGCTCTTCAGCTGAGTGGGTTTCAGCTGGGCTCACTAATGGGGATTCAGAGAGAGGTGAGGTGAATGGGAAGACAAAGAGAAACTGTGCAAAACAGAATTAGAGAAGGTAAAGATGGAGAGGAAGGCAGAGAAACGGAGGGAGTCCTCAACAGTTGTCTTAATCGATTCTCTCCTTCCAATTTCGCAGGATTAGCCCACTTCCTCTCAGGGTCCTTTATTGAGGAGCAGCCGGTGGGAGTCAGGACTCAAATCAATAGATAAAAAGAACAGTCTCCAGTCTTCCCTTTGCCCTCCCTCTTACTGACCCTCTCTGTCTGACTCTCCCTCTCTCTCCCTCTCCCTCTCCACCTGTTAAACCCTTTGATTGAAAGACTACCACAGCGACTGACTTAAGGTTCATAATGAGGATGTTTGAACATAATAGCCTCCTTTCTGTCCTTGGAGGGGGAGGGGGGGAGCAAGTGTTGGATTTCCACCAGTGTGCAGCTCTTGGCCTCAATAAGGCAATTGTTCGTCAAGGCCCAGAAGGGGTGCAGAAAGGCAGACAGTGGGTCTGGCTGCAGAAGTGGGCACACTCAGGTCACCATGCTGAGCAGGTCCCCATGATTGATTGTTCATGGCCCAGTTTGTGCCAACATGGAAGGGGGTTGTGGGTAAGGTGACCTGGGTTCTCAACAGGAGGATGAATACCAGAATTCACCCCTCAAAGAGACAGAGTGAGTGAGAGCACAGGAGGGGGATTACCTGTGAGTGAGTTAGAGGTGAGCTGTATAATTTGCATGTGCTGTCCTTTACACAAAAGTTGTGTGTGTGTGTGTGTGTGTGTGTGTGTGTGGGTGTGTGTGTGTGTGTGGGTGTGTGTGTGTGTGTGGGTGTGTGTGTGTGTGTGGGTGTGTGTGTGTGTGTGTGTGTTTGTGTGAGTATGAGGACTGGGGTGGCAGAGCAGTTGGGATGAGAGGGTGAGGAGGGTTTTAGAAAAAGCCCCTGCATGCAGATTCCGAGTGGCTGCACAGTTCATTGATGCGACTCCCATTAAAAATCCCTCATACCCTCAATAAAAAAGGACTTAACTGGCTCTACCATCAGCTGGAAGCGTTCAGATCGGCTCGCCAGACAATCAATTTCCCCCAAGCGCACAGAGCTTAGCGGGAGAAACGGGAGGCGGAGAGCGGGATGTTTCCATTATCACAGCCCACTCTGTGTCTG
The DNA here is from genome assembly GCF_002260705.1 of Seriola dumerili. Taxonomy (NCBI): domain Eukaryota; kingdom Metazoa; phylum Chordata; class Actinopteri; order Carangiformes; family Carangidae; genus Seriola; species Seriola dumerili. Next base: position 677,821 of record NW_019174272.1, on the reverse strand, counting down.
GGCTCTGGGGGGGGTGGGGTGGGGTGAGGTACTGTAGAGCGGGGAGGGAAAGGAGGGAGCGGCAGAGGGAGATGGGGAAAGACAGACAAGTGGAAAGGAGAGAGAGAAGCAGAAAGGGAGACAGAGAAGCTGGCTTTTCAAAAAGCCATTGACCGCCTGCCCTTAAAAATATCATATTGGATTAGCCTCACAGGGGCGGCCTTTTGATATTTTTTTCTTTGGCCGTAGAATTAAAAGGAGTGCAGAGCATTACTTGAATTATAAATCATAGGCACTTGCTTTCAGTGCGCCCAAATTCCGCGCATATGTGGCTGCACTCTCCAGCGCCAGCCCCTGTCATTTTTAATTAAATCCCCCCTTATGGGTGACATTTGTAGCTTGCCCCCTCCTTCGTCCTCCCCTCCACGTCTCTCTACCACTGCCCTAGATGGAGACATGAAAGGCAGAAACGGCAGCGGAGCCAGGGCCTCTCATCGTGTCGTGCCCCAGAGAGAGGGCACCCATCCAGACAGATGAGAGGGAAAGGCCCTGCAGGGGGATAGGGGTGAATGGATGCCACTGACCCTGGCCACCCTCGGCCAGCGGCGACCTCCCTCGCTACCCATCTCTTTCCTTGGTCGCCGTTCTCGGCTGTGTGTCTGGAGGTCCGGGGAGCAGGGGTGAGCGTAACAGCCCTGCCCCTTGAGGGGAGAGGGAGGTGCACCAGTCCAGTGATGAGTAACACTGAGATGGCTGGACAGGAGGCCCAGCAGCCCCCACCACTACCCTCCCTCCTCCCTGGCCCAGACAGCAATTACTTTGCCACATGTCAGCTAAAGAATAACTGGTCCAGAATCCCTCAGTTGACTGGTTGATGATATTTCTACCTGGCTATTTTCCAAAATAATATAAGATTTCAGGTTTCAGCAGGTTTTCATTTGTTTATTCATTACTTAGCAGTTACATTTGTGCCAGCGTGACATTTTCCAAGATTGCCATTGTCACACTGGGTGTTCTTTATCCAGACCCACTGCAGGTTCTGCCTTAGTAAACCACACAGCTCACTGCCACTCCCATATTTGTCCTGTGATTGGATCAGACTTTGGGCTAAACCTGGGCGTTCCCTTATGTCTGTAACCCCAGCAGTGCCTGACTGTAACTCTTACACACACGCACCCACAGTGATTTCACATACTTTTGGTGGCCTCTCGGTGACCCTAATTAAGACAGAAACTATTTCACATCATGATTAATGCAATTGCAGTGAAATCAAACTTGGGAAATCTTTTTTGTTCCCACTTAAATGTCCCCAGTCAACTGGTGTGTAGTTGAGAATTTGTCCCCAAATCTGCCTTGTAGCAGAGACATGCACGCATGCACACACACATACATGAGAACACCTGCAGCCTTAACCCTCTGTGACACCACCCAGGAGGCCCGAGGTGCCAATCAGCCAGGTGTAGATGAGAAGTTCCCAGAAGGCCTGATATCCCAGGTTCATGCTATGTCAGGCCTGGTTCAGCCCTCTTAGAGCTTGATCGACAGAGACAACCTGGCCTTGTCACACACAGCCTCAGGACATGACATGGAGGTTCACCTGGGGATTGTAGTTTTCCTAATAGCCCCGTGCCTCTGCAGGCGGAGCTGCCAGAGCCATTAGTTTGCTTTGCTTTTAGCAGCCTCTCTTCCTAAGCTCCACCACCAGCGAGAGGGAATATGCTCAGGTAATGACCTCCAACCACCTCTCTGCCACTGTTGTCTGAGGCGGTGAGAGACATTACAGCTGAATTAGCTGGCCATATCAAATTGCAGCACGAAACTCCAATGGTTGTTATTTAGGGGGGGACAGGGGGAGTGTTTTCAGTTGAATATTTAAAAGTGGTTGCGAGCAGCAGCAGAAATAACAACCTTTACCCTGATTGCCTCAGTACCCTGGAGGTGGGGGGCATAAAGTGGAACTGGGGGAAAAGGAATGGAGAAGGAGCGAGGGAGAGAGAATCTGCATGCACTTGACCTTTTCCCACTGATTGAACTACCTCGTTTCTAACTCCCATTTGGAATTCCACAGAGTGCCCACAGAGATTGTCATTATTCCACAGTCTGCAGCAGGGAAGCAGAGGTCATGAGGTATTTTTCATGGTGAAAGGTGATTGACAGCTATCTATGGCCCCCATACCTCCTCGCGGATGTCTACTTATGCAATCTCATTTTGGAGCTTGCTGGGTTTGCATAGCCACATGAAATATATCATTCACACTTTCATCACATTGCTATATTGCAAAATCCAGAGTAGTAAAAGAGTTGCAGTGTATTTCAGAGAGACGGCCGTGTGATATTGGTTGTACTAGTCTTACCTCATGCATACTACAGCCTCTTCTGTCATGTTGGCGTCTCAGCGCTGGCACACAGAGGATCATTTCCGGCTGGTGGCATCCCACAGTGCCATGCCTTCCCTCTGCCCTCTGCCTTCTGCTGTGAGCACGGGGGGTGAAACAATCTTATTGCCTTGGGAGGTGAGCTTGAGGAAGAGGGGCTCTGCTTTAGTTTTGGTCACAGCAGGATTTGGGTTGAAAAACAGGTTCCTGGTTCCAAAGCCTCTGAGCTGGCATTTGGGCGTCCCAGGTGCAAGGCATCGAAACCCTCTGTCTTCGCCTGCCAGAGACTGGGGGTGGGATGGGGGATGTGAGCGAGGGTACAGAGAGTGTCCGCAGTCCCTTGCTGTCCCACAGGAAATGACACGCAGCCTGTGCCATCTCAGAGCTGAGCCCACCACAGACTGACCAAGAGAGGCAGTGAGGAGGTGTTGCACACTCCTAGCAGGAGTTTTTGAGTGGGATCTTCATTATAAAACTCGAAATAAAAATGTCGCCATGGTCCAAAATTTGGACTCACAAAGTGTGTAAGTAGGAGGACAGGTTGCCAGAGTGAAGATTTCCAGCCTTTGATATCTCTATTTCTGGCCTGTCAGTTCATCCAAATCATCAGGGCACTGCAGCACATTTAAAAGTATGGATCCAAATGTTTAGTTTATCTGTATATATATATATGCTAAAAAAAAATACTATATAATGTTATTATATTGTTTTATAAGTATACCAAAAAGAGAAAAGAAAGTTCAGCCTTTTTTCCTTTTCCGGTCATAGAGGGTTACAACCTTACCTACAGTTTTTTTTTTTTTTTTTGTTACATAAATTACATCTTCCATATCTGTACCGGTTATTTTCGACTTTAGTAAACTGGCTCACACATTTTAACCTCGCAGTCGTGATTGAAATTCACAGAAGGTAAATATTGATCAGTGTGTTCGTTTCTAGGAATCCTCTGTAAGGAGAGCCGTTATGCTGGGAAAATGCTCAAGACGTTATGTGTGAACAAATTAAAACCAAAGAGCAGACAGCAGTAGAGTTTGAGGTTTTGGTCCGAATCAGTCATGAACTTGCACCAAATTTTGAAACCATCCCTGGCTGTGGTTTTGCAGTCTACTCTAATAGTGTAGAGGGTTTGGCAGAGGAAGCTGACCACAGTGCAATGTTGAAATCATTGCTCCAGTGGGACATTTAACTACAGTTTCTGTGGTTTGCTCTTCCGGCTCATTCTCATCTTCACATGCATTGGGTGCACCGTCATTTTAGGTTACAGAAATGGTGAGTTTTAGGTTTAGGGCCAGGGCGTGCTTTTTTTGCTGACCTCTTAATGCCAGTTCCAACTCTAAACCTTCATTTTCTCTCGACCTCAAGGCCTTTGAACAGATTTTAACAGCCAGTTTTTCACTTCCCCTAGCCCTAAAGGCAACGCCTGTATCTGTAAGCTTCATCATGGAGCATCAAAAGCCTAATTTGTAAAGTTGCTTTTACCTTTCTGTTGTTGCTAGGCAGTGAAAATGTTTTTGACCTACTAGGTAACATGAAAGGAAAAGTATTTCTTAATGAAGTGATAAAACAGTGTGTTGGCTCTGTCTGCCAGCGAGGTGTGACCCGACAAACCCCAAACACCTCTCAGTGATAGAATCTGGAGAGCAGATCCACACAATAAATGTACTGTTTTTGATGTTTCACCACAGTCCAATAGATAGATAAATTATAGTATATTATATATAAACAATACAGGTTTCACCTTTAAGGAATACTTGAATTAAAACATTGCCTCCAAAACTCCACAGACATTAAATCTTTCAAAACAGCTTTTCATCTTGCTGAAAATTTACCCATGTATGTATCACTTTATACTCCTCTCCTCCTCTCCTCTCCTCCTCTCCTCTCCTCCTCCTCTCCTCTGCTGTCCTCTCCTCCTCTCCTCTCCTGTCCTCTCCTTTCCTCTCCTCTCCTCTCCTCTCCTCTCCTCTCCTCTCGTTGGCATGTGTACTGCAGCGGAGTGCCTTGTTGTCTGTGCAGTGTTAAATATTAATTGGGAATCAGTGGAGGACTTGTCTCCTAAATGATAGAACAGAAGGGCCCAGGCTTGCCTCAGGCAGCCTGCAGGCGCCTTTCTTCTTCCATTTACCTGCAGGCCTGTGCACCAGCACTTCCTCCGGTCTGACAGGCCTGCCCAGGCGCCTCCAGCCTCCCCTCATCTCTCCCTCTCTCTCCCACTCTCTCCCCTTTTTTCCCTCCCTCTCTGCTCTCTGCTCTGGTTCCTTTTCTTATCTCTGTATGCACTCACAATCTCTACCTCTGGGGTCCTTTACTCTAAACCTGTGTGTGTGTTTGTGTTGTTACTGTGTCCATTTGAGTTTGTGCATGACTGTGAATGCTGCTGGCTCTTAGCTGTACATGTAAGAAAATATTGTCACAGCGCGGCATATTCTCTTAAAGACAGGACAGGAGGGGGGGGCTTGACATAAATCTTTCAGGTCAGGATTTTAGCTCGTTGTGTTTCTTTCTTGGCTCTGTGTCCTGCATTGCTCTCTGCCTCATCACTGAATGGTTTAATCTCTGTTTCCTTTTCGTGATGTTTCCCCATAACTAGCCTCACAGTTTATCTTTCTTTCTTCTGTGGGACTCGCTTTATTCCTGTCTATCAGCCTTGTCATCTGCAGAGGTTCATCGAGACAAAACAACCCTGGCACCGGCCGCTCCTTGGTGTACTGGCTAGCTCTAACTTGTGGATGACCCTTCTGGATGGAGTTAACTAAGCTGCAGAGATTTGTTTTGAAAATCAAACCAGTCTAACCTGTTGTTATTTTTTCACTCTGTATCTGTTTGCACTAGAGCACAGCTAGTCACAAGCTCCATTGAAGATATATATTGTAAAGTTGCGGGGCTGAATGTAAAATGGAAAAACCTAGAGAAAGATGAGAGGGCAGCGTGGAGGCAGGGATATAAATGGAGGAGAGTAGGGGGTGGGGCTGACTTTGATGCCATAGGAATGAGTTCACAGGCTCATGAGCACAGGCCTAATCGCACATGACAATATCGGCTGGTGTGCCAGTCGCAACGCATAACCACCCCACTGCTTGTGCTGACTCGGGGTATTTGCTGATAAAGCTCTGCTTTCTAGACCATGCTGTATGCACAATGAGGGTGGCCCAGGCAGGCCTGAGGCCTGGCTCATCACAGGCAGCCCACAAACCAGAGCCTCGGTCCCCTCATCTATACAGAAAGCGTCCACTCCACTAAACCCTTTAGCCAGACTTGATTATTAAACAGTGAGCAGTTCTGTGATGAATATAGTTATTTTTCTCCATTTATAATCTATTATGTTGCCCATCCAGGCCCATAAATTATTGCAAACGGAAAGAGCTCCAGAATGAGGTCGTGGCTGTGAGGGGGCTCTGTTCACAGTGTGAAATTTTTAGCGTTGATATTTTTCTATTGAAATGCCCTTTTTTGGGGGGGTGGGGGGGGTGGCTGCCATGGGAACAAACATGGAGCTGGTTCTTTTTGTTTGGCCGTTTTGTTTATGTAGTGCAGTGTGTAGTGTGAGGTAAACATGTTGCCCCAGTTTCTGTGTTTGTTTGGTGCACGGGTGTCCCACAGAAGGCCTGACATGGCTACTGCTGGCCCACATTCCTTTGTGGCTCAAAGAGGACATAAACGGCCCACTGGTGTTGTTTCTGCTGGACGCTCTGCTAGATTGTCAGTAATGAACACGTGCAGTGATTTGAATGAAAGGGGGATCCTAGGTTTAGTTGTCTATCATAGCATGCATGACAGAGAACTAAAGGCTGTAAGATGTGTGCCTCAACATCTTTCTCTTTTTGTTTTTTCATAAGCCATCTTCACAAAGGGTAGTGCTGATGATAATGTTTTTGATTCCCCAGAGAGGCAGTAGGTCTGCTCTGGTGGTGCCAGTGGTGTTAATGGGGCAGGAATGCAGGACGAGTGCTTTCCCACGCTGTTAGTTTTCTTCTGCCGGGCGTGTTTGAGACGAGGCTCTGGGCCGGCTAGGCTCTGCTAATGCAGCCAGAGTGCAGACAAATGGAAAGTGACACTTGTGTGTGTAGAATGGTATTTGTGGTGACGCTTTGACTACAGATAATAAAGTGTTCGCCCTGAGGTAATTTCGCCCGGCAAGCACCCCAGATGAAACTCACTTACTCAGAGAGGGAGACGGAGGAGACAGAGAGGGGGATGAAGAGACAGAGAGGGGGAGCAAAGAGCAAAGGAGGAGCACAAAGAGATAAAGAGAGGGGGGAAAAGAGGATGGAAAAAGAGAGAAAGCAGCAAAAAGATCAAGAGATGTGTAGGGGAAATTCAACCGTTTGTAATTTCAGTGCTTTATAGGTCAGAGGGTGCGACTGTTGTTTCAGCGAGTGGTGGATTTTAGAGGTCAGAGAACAGAGATGGTTGAGATTTGTCCTTTTGACTCTACCTGATTTTAAGTGTATATCATGTTCATTCACCTGCTTTTTAGAATGAGAAATAAAGAACATGTGCGCAGCTTATTTAGATTTATCTGTTTTGACAATTAACGGTTATTGATGTTGTAGCTACTAAAGAGAAAGGATGTCAGGTTCATCTGGAGGTTTAAAATGTTTGATTCAGTCGTTGTTTGCAGGATGTGTGTGTGTGTGTGTGTGTGTGTGTGTGTGTGTGTGTGTCTCTGTGTGTGTGTGTGTGTGTCTCTGCGTGTGTGTCTCTGCATGTGTGTCTCTGTGTGTGTGTGTCTCTGTGTGTGTCTCTGTGTGTGTGTGTGTCTGTCTGCCAGGCCATGTGTACAGAGGAGTCCTTCAGGATCAATCAATTCTCAGTAATTTCCCCTACAGCCCATAAAAGCCAGGTCTGTCTGGAAGGAGCATGAGGTTGCCACATCAAACCAGCTAATTAATTTTCATGGCTGATTCAGTAACATCTGGCTTTAGAGATAAATTCTAACGAGAAAATGTAAACATGACAGTGCTCTGGTGGTATAATATTTCACTTTTCTTAGGTGGAAACCTTTTATAATTTGAACCTAATTAGCAGTTTTGATTGGACACATTGTCCACCGTCACATTATACACATATGTGAGACTGTAAAAGAATTATAATATTAATAGACAGATCTTGTTTTTCTTCTGCTCCTTCCCAGTGTCATCTGTACCTGTGGACCTTATGTCTGTTTCGGTGTACCGTATTAACCGCACACGTGTACTGCCTCACTGCAGGCTCACTAAATGACCTCATGCTGCAGCCCGTGTGAGGAGGAAGCCAAAATTAGGCTCTCAGTTTGGTATTCCTTCTATCTGCTTGTGTAGGAAATAGAGAGATTAAATCTTAGATGAGATTGGCTTTAATGAAATGAAAGATTAGATTTAGGAGTTTCGTCCAAGGTTTTTTTTTTTTTTTTTTTTTTTTTTTTTAAATCTCTTTTAATGATTAAATCCATTTTTGACATTGTGCCATGTCTGCGTGCCTGTGAAGGATCAGTGTGCAGATTGCTTTAACATTCTCATTATCCTCTTTGCTATTTGTGAAACATGTTGGCAGGTTAAAAGCCCAATATGTGGTTGCAGTATGGCACCCCCTGTTGAAAAATGTTGTCCAACTACTGCTTTTATTTACATAGTGATTCATTCAATTAAATGCATAATTTTCTTGCTATTTATTGTCTGATGTTTGATTTAAAAGTAACTATATGTGACTATGGAATATGACCTGATTAAGGTTTATTTGTATAGCAAGATACATTTTTTGATTTAGATGTCAGCTGATCAATAATAAACATGAAGAATTTAGAAAGACAGAGAGGAGTTAGGTGAAGAGCACATTTTCTTTTCAGCTGTCTTACAATATGCATTTGTTTGATGATTATGATGACACAAGCAGCCGTGTATTCAGACAGCTCTATCCTCTGAGAAATCATTGCAGTTTGATTTTTATCTTTGCAATTATAGATAGCAAAGGCCTGACAAATAATTTCCTTGATTTTTTTTTCCCTCCCTGTGTTGTTGCACAGAAAAGATGAGTGTTCCTAAAAATGGCTTTTCTGATATCAAGCAAGCAGCAGGGTTCCCTTTCCCTTCACGTGCACTTGAATTGATTAGCACTCTGGCTGAGGGCATATTCAACATGTCTGCCCCCTGCAAGGCTGCTCTTCCCTGTTGATCACTGGCTCATACATGTGCTTCCTCTGCTCTGTCTCTCCTCAGGAAGCTCCTGTGGGGCACTGAGGCTTTGATTGACTGGCGGCCGAGTCCACAGGACGCCTCTATTATTATCATCTCTACCTCGGCAGAGGGGCGGGGGGCTATGTCCAGGGGGTCTGGCCGACAGCCCCTGCTTTGTGAGCCCAATAGTCAATTAGAGGCAGCACACTGCCGGAGACGAGTGGGATGCAGGGTTAATTGCAGAGGACCAAACAGCTGGCTCTATCAGGGCCCATTGTGTTTGCAGCAGTTGTCACGGCAATTGAGGCCTGGCTGTAATCGCTGACTAATCAGCCCTGTGCCAGATGACACCTCCATTAGCACAAGGCAGGTATTGTTCAGGACGCGAAGCTGCCTCTGGCTCCCCCCACCCCCACCCCCACCCCGCCTGCCCGTCCTTTTACAGCAGGCTAACGGAGGTGGAGAGAGTATGTCATAGACCCTGATCCTATCTGCTAAGAGCTAAACAATAGCCACAGGTCAAGGGTTCCTCCATGGAACAATGCTGTTGAATCTAGACTGCAACACATTTGACAGGTCAGACTTTTTCCAAGCTGAGGGATTCTGACGTAAAGGATTTGAAGACTGCTTTATCCATGAATTATTAATTTGATTAACTTCATTACAGTGAGGTTAAGGGCAAAATGTACATTAGTGGTGGAATGTGGTACGAGACTGTGGAAAAAAGGGGCGTCTTGCTGGCCCAGAGGTCACATACTTGAAGAATCCCCAATTTTTGAATCCTGTTAGGATCCTTTGTTGCAAGCAATTCGGAAAAAGAAAAAAAAATACCAGCAGACCCAGCATATAGCTGCATGATGAGCTCAGCAGCTCACGTCTCTTGGCTCACACACATTTAACAGGGACTGTTGCTCTCAGAGGAAATGGCTCGGAGAGAGTGCGGTTGATGTTGGACCGAAGCTGACCCCTTGTTGTCTTTCATCTTTCTGGTAATCTCAATGCCTGGTGTTTGCCCTAACCTCATCACAGACTGCTCTCTTTGTTTAGCCAAAGTTTATGTGTATTATGCACTCGTTGTTCTGTGAAAACTTAATTGCAGTTCAACCAAACGCTTCTCTCCCTTCATCTAAACAAGCGCTCTTTTCCTCCTGCTCACCAACGAACATGGTCAGAGGGGATCAAAGCGTGCTGTAAGTAGGCATACAGGCTTGCAGGAGTGAGTGAGAAAACGCTGAGGGCTTTTTGGAGCATTTTCTCCACTAATAAGAAGAAACTTCTCCAACCTGCTCATAATTTGAGAACACTTGGAACACTAATAAATGGGCATTTCAGGCAGTTCTCTCAGACTTTTTCCTCTGCTTATTCATTTAAACCTCTAATTAAAATGCAAAGCATTCTCATGGTCTTCTGGATTTGGTGCTGCACTCTCACACAGCCTCTGACTCCCTATCTCCTCTCTTTTTTTTTCTCTCCACTGCCCCCCCTCTGCCTCCCCCTCCTCACCTAACTCCCTGCTCTCATACTCTCCGTGTCTGCCTTTGCTTCTTGTGATCAACACAATTTGACCTCTCACTTGGAAGAAGTGCACAGAATTTAATGGATTTTTTACAGTCTAATCTAACCAGTTCCCTCTTTATTGCTGTTTTGTACCCAGTGGACCTCATCTTTACCAGACGCCCCCCCACCCCCCACCCCCCGCCTCCTCCACCCTCACACCAAGAAAATTAGTTCATCAGAATTCAAAATGTACTGCTGGCTAATTAAAGGAGTGTTAATTGAGTGTTCAGAATTGGGTACCCCCTTCACCAAATGCACACAGATGTACACACACACGCGTGCATACACACAAGCACACACGCAATCACAGTGACAGAACTGGGTACACCAAGGACGTTGCGCTTGGGGAGTTTCATGCCAATCAAAAATGGAGAGAAAGGAGAGTGCCCATCCTCCAAGTGAAATGGGATTTCTAGATCATATCATGGCCTACTGCAGCTCAGTCCGGCTCGGTGCTGCCATGTTATCCTATCCCAGCCTTGCTATCTCTGTCTGACCGCTGGAGAGTGTAACACTGCACAGATAGCCTCTCTCACTGCGTGCATCGTGCTAATGAGGGATGGCATTTAGAGATGTGCTGCTCTGACACATGGGCATTGTGTGCCAGGCACTGGGTGATTAAGGACGAAGGTCAGCCCATTAATTGCCTCCCTGCCATCTCCGCTCCCTGGCGCGTGATCTCTCAGAACTAATGCATGTGTTTGCCTGAGCTTTTATCTCATCTCCAGTGCAGTTCAATCATATTTTGTTTGTTTACATTCCTTTCATGTGAAAGTTTTTTTCTTGCTTATTGCAAAAGCAGTGCTAGCCCAGGTTCCCCTGTTCATTTACTATAAGCTGTTTCATGTGCTTGTGAGTGCACATAGCCTCCTGCTCTTAGGAAGGGAAAAAGCATATTCTTCCATCCCCAGGGGAAATAATTAATCCTTACAAGGCTGTCGCATGTCGAAATGAAGCGAGTGTGAAGCATTTAGCCCAGGAGGCATTGCAGGCTGTCGCCCGCACAGGCACCTGTTGTTGTCCCTGCCCTACATTTCATGAGAGAGCGCTGAGCAGAGGATAACAACATGCTCCACTGATGGCAAATGAGACACACAACTGCAGATGCAGGTTTGTGTGTGTGTGTGTGTGTGTGTGTGTGTGTACGTGTACGTGTGCGTTTGTGTGTGCGTGTATGTGTGTGTATGTACTAGTGTATGTGTATGTTTGTGCCATTTTTCCGTCTTCATGCATTGCGTTTGCATGCATGATCCACGTTGGAGAGTGTGCACAGGTGCAGGAAACCCCCTACCTTATGAGGAGGTGAGGGCTCACACAAAGGGGGCAGTGCTGGCTGCCTCAGAGGGTGTTTATCAGCCAGCACCATCTGTATGCTGTTGCTCATAGCTATGATCTACTGCAGCCTAAACCAATAAGTCACAGAGCGTCAGCCTAAAAAGAGACTCTCTCCTTTAACCTCCATGTCCTCCCTTATAGACTTACTGCTCTGGAGGAGAGAGATGTGGAGACCCTGCACATCAAACACACAGAGTGTGTATGAGAGTGAAATTACGCCCCAGTTTGTGGCCATACTTACTGTAATCAACTTTGCTATAAAATTTATACCATGGAACTTTTTAAAGAAGAAGCTGGAATCAGAAGCATCCAGATGCTCATTTGCCTCCTCCTCCTCCTCTTCTTCCTTTATGCCTGTGGGTTCTAATAACCGGAAGCCTTTGTGGAGCTGAGATGGGTTTTGTAGGCCTGAAAGGCCTCTAATCCCTGTGGCCTGTGAAGTGTGAAACCCTTTGATGCCAGGTTGGTGTGCCAAAGGCTCTGCCTATTGACAAACAAGGGCCAAGCTGGGAAAAGACGGAGGGAGAGGGCTCCCTCCTCTCTCTCAGAAGAAATGCAGGCTCAGGCATGGAAAATATGGACTCAGTCAGTGAGAAGGAATAGAATTAGCCACCCTTTAATGAATTTCCTGGCTGTTTTTATAGTTTTTTTTTCTCATGTGGCAGTAATTAGGTGGAATGATGGGCATATTGCAGCTGGGGGCTTGTAGGGGCGGCAGGGCACAGGCCCTTGATATGCCTGAAAGCCACGTATCTTCCCTCATTTAGACCATGTGATGATCAAAGATGTTTTTTTTTTGCCCTCATGTAAAGAAGATCAGAAAAAATGCTGCCATTCCATTTGCATGTGGACCAGCAATGTGCTTTGAAATGAGCATGTTTTTCTCTTCTGAGCAAATGAAATAAGTCTTCTGTCAGTTTTCCACTGCAAGTCAGAACATCAAAGCAAATGGCACTGCTGTCACCAGGGAAGCAGAGCTTTGCCTCAGTAAGGTTGGTTAGATCTCAGATAGGCTGGTCTGCCACACTCAGCCTAGCCCATTAGGATGGCACCAGGTTCCCTCACTCTGATTAAAACTAAGTCATTAATGTCTTTTTCTTTTTTTTTTTTAACAAATTAAATTCTAATTTGAAGTCTAGTGTTTCTGATGTTGTCTGCAGGATGAACCAAACTGACTGGAATAGGTCATGCACTAAATTTGGCTTGGGAAATTCATAGTCTCTTGTCTCTGCTGTTAAATTCCCAATTTATTTCTTTTATGATATGGATCTTGTAGATTTAATCATTTTCACAGTGGGAGACCCATAGGGTTGTTAAAATGAACTCCCCATGCTATCTGTAATGGGAGCAAAGGAATGAGAATTGTGACTACTTGGCTGTGGAGTCTCTTTAAAATGATTTTGCAATAGGAAAGGAAATGGAGTGAGTCCTAGTCACAGGCTGCACCCTGCAGACTCCTTGGGTCGCCAGGACATTTGCTGACGGCACAGTTATGGCAGTTAATTTTTGTGCGTTTTGTTAGCTTTTGCATAAAAATGTCATTTTTGAAGGGGTTGCAAGTCATTTGTGGCAGCTGATATATTGCTTGTAAATTGAGTTCTTTTCCCAACCCCCCACCCTTTTTGTTGCACTGAGCTAAGTAGCCATGAAATTGCCTGAATAATGTCGTTTAAATCCAATCTCACCGCGGCCCCTCACCTCTATGCCCAGCCCCCAAACAATGACACATGGTGGGGTTTTTAGAAATTGCCATTTTCCTGTTTGCCACCTCAATTCACAATGGCCAAGCATTGGCTCATTGAGCAAGGGCTATTGCTAGTCTCACTTGCCACGTTCACTGTTGAATTGAATTTTGGAATTGGAGTGGTTTCATATGGCGAACAGTGGAACAGAGCATTTACATGTACATTAATAGCAAAGTCTTTGTGACGGGAGCATGCACCTGCCTTTTGTCTGTTCCAACGTGTATTATTTTGTTCATTTAAAAGAAAGACATGTAGTGACAATCAATAGCACATGTGCCCAAAACACTTTGTATGCTACTCTTGTTCATTGAAATATTTCATAGTCACACAAGGACAAACCATTGGTGCACTTTATGTTTTATTTATTTTATCTGAACAATGATGTGTTTCTGTCTTTTTTAATCCTTTGCAGCATGTGTTCAACTCCAAACCAATTTTTCAGTTTTATCCTTGTCCACATTTGCAAATAGCAGCACTCTAGCGTTCTTGACTTGGCTTGTTCTGATATAGTTCACCTTAACCAGGCTAGTAATTCCCGGTAGATGTTTAATTGGTTTTTTGTGAGGGTCTCTTCACGTACTCCTGGATTGAATAAATGTGGAAATTCTGTGGCCAAGGGTAAGACCCAGTAAGTGATACCACTTATGAATCTCAAATGTGCCACTGCAATTAAACAAGCTTTTATCCCCTCCCCTCCGTCCCTCCTTGCCTGGTATCCAAGGCTAACCCAATTCAATGCTAAAGAGAGTCCGAATTAATTTCACAATGCACTGATTTAACAGCGCCTAAGGTACCAGGCTTTGACAGAATGAGTTTTTAAAAAGATCCATTTGTCTAGGGATGAACTTCCACAGGAGGGTGTGAAAATGAGATGGAAGAAAGCTCAAATGGAGGAGGGGAGTGATGGGACATAAATGAATGTCAGTCCTGATTTACAATTTGCAAACTCTGTTTGGGTTGTTCAGCAGCGTGTCTGCCGTTTGCATCTGGTTTTATTCACCTGCTCTTGTGGAAACACTGACATTTTTCAGTGTGCTTTAGATGTAGTCACTGTAATGCTGCCAGTTTTTTGCTGTTGCAGCAAAGTGGTTATTGCAATTGATTGATTGATCTGATTTTGTGGTTGCCTTTGCTGTCTGCTCCTAAGATATTTCTGGTAATTAAACCCCCCGTCTGCTGTTCTCTTCTTCTACACATACAGCCATGTGAATGTGTGTGTTTATATCTCAATCATTCATTTCACTCATCCTTTTTCTCCGTTTGTCTTGTAGGTGAGCTTTTGGTGCCCACGCATTCCCCACGCTACCCCACTGCGGCAGAACTTGACGCCTACGCTCAGAAGACGGCCAACAGCCCTCTGTCCATCAAGATCTTCCCCACCAACATCAGGGTTCCCCAGCACAAGCACCTTAACCGGACTGTGAATGGATATGACACCACAGGGCAGCGCTATAGTCCCTACCCACACCTCCACACAGGGGGCTACCAGGGCCTGCTCGCCATCGTCAAGGCCTCCGCCTCATCGTCATCATCATCAACATCCACCTTTGTCCCTACAAAAGGTGTCCTCAAGAACTCTGAAGGCAGACGGACTAAGCTCTCTCCAGCCCACATAGCCGTTGCCCCGTACCCACCCCCTAATAGTAGCACTTTAGCCAGTGGCCACGGCCAAATGGTATACCACACTGGGCCCTCAAAGCCTCCAGAAGGCCCCGGACTGTCAGTACCCCCAAATGTCACTGTAGCTGGCTCAGTGATTCCTGTAACAGGGGGCCGAGGCCTGGCCCTGCCCGCACAGTCCAACCTCCCCTCCATCCAGAGCATCATCTACCAGATCAACCAGCATTGCCAGGCCCAGGCACTGCAGCAGGTGTGTCAAGGGGCTGCCACTGCACCGTCAAATTCTAGCCCCTCCAAGCAGGGAACAACTGTCATGGGGGTCTCTTCTAGCTCCTCAGGTGGAGGCTACGTGGTAGGAATGGGTCCCCAGGCTAACATGGTGTACACAGGGCCAGGGCTGCCGGCTCAAAATGCAGAGGCGATGAAGACCGGTGTGTACACAGACGGTATGGACTATATTCTTTGGCAGAAGCAGCAACAACAGCAACAACAGCAGCAGCAGCAACAGGCTGTGCTCCGCATGTACAGTGGAGGTAGTGGAGGAGGGGGCGCCATCAGTAAGTCCCCCGAAACTTGTGTTCCAGGTGGAGGGATTATGGCGTCCCAAGTGTCCTCCTCTTCCTCCAGACCTTACCACCTGACAGCCAGTGCCAGCGGAGGAGGCGGGATGGACAAAGTCAGCTCTTCCCCTTTGAACTGCGTGGGTATGCATGGAAATTTCTCAGTGGGTCAATACTTTGCCCCGCCGTGGAACAGTGTGCTGGTGACACCTGACAGTGACTGCTACAACACCCAGGAGCTTTTGGCTACCTCTACAGGAGGGCCGGCCACGGGGCACAGAGAGATGGGTTACCCCCACCACCATCACCACTACCACCACCATCATCACCACCCTGCTATAGACAGCGGCGGAGGCTTGTGCTGCAGCCTGCCCAGCAAGAGCTTGTGCAACACATCAGTGCTGAGCAGCAGCTTGCAATCTCTGGAGTACCTGATCAACGACATCCACCCACCCTGCATCAAGGAGCAGATGCTTGGCAAAGGCTACGAGACTGTGTCTGTGCCACGTCTGTTAGACCACCAGCATGCACACATCCGCCTCCCTGTTTACAGATAGAGGGGGAAGAAGAGGAGGAAAAGAATCAAGAGTTGTGAATTTGTGAAGAAAATCAAAGTTAAAGAACCGAGATGTTTTTTTGGGCTACGAGTGGCACTGCTTTAACTAGTGTGGGAGCTTAGACAAGGGCAGTTGTTGTGCTGTGTGACCCTAGGTTTGGTGGTTTTCAAGGCAGGCTGTGGGAATCCCAAATATGAAAGGTGGTAGTGATTGCCAGTGGGAGAGAAAAGGGATTTCAAGATTCTCCAGATGTTCCATTGTGTGGTTTGCCAATAGGAATTATGGATTGATTTTCTTCTGTTTTTTTGTTTTTGTTTTTTTTTGTGATTTTTTTTTTGTTTGTTTTTGTTGTTGTTGTTTTACTTGCCTGAACTTTTTTGACGAGAATCATAGCGTGACATGAAGTGCATACAGCACTTGTATCCCCCTTCCAAATACTAAGGATGAAGCTACTGTGTAGGTTGTCACTGAAATGGCCTTAAAAGGGCCGAAGTTTAGGGCTGCTGTCAAAATCCAAAACTCTTTAACAGTGCACACATAAACACAAACATCCAGATACTTATACATGAGAAGAATAAGATTATAGGCAGTACTCGGGTGTAATTTACAAGGATCATAAGGTTGAATTAAAAGGATAGTACAATATTAGTTATTATTGCTGTTATAATTGATACATAAATTGCACTGCTTGAATCTTGTTAACTTTGAAGTTTGGAATTGGGTAGTGTGGATATGATATATTTAAGAAACTTGAAAAACTTGAACCTATTTTTTGTTGTTTTATATATTTGTAGGTATATTATATGCATTGGCTGCTATGGGGAAAAGTGTCTCAAATGCATTTTTTTTTATTTTTTTTTTTTTCCAGTTTTGTTTTTATGATTTAATGATTCCTCCTCAAGCTGATGTGCAGTTTCTTATGTCCTGGTGTGAGGCATAGTCGCTGCTTTGGTTCTGTAAGAACCTGGTCTGAGAGTTTCTGTTTTTTTTCCTAACCAACACTGGAATCTACAATAAATCTTGAAATACTTATTTAAAAAGAAAATGTCGCAAAAAAATTCAAGAAAAAGAAATGTTACAATGAAGAATGTGATTGGGGGGGGTTATCTACATAACCTTACGTGTATGTTAATGCGTGTATGTGGCTGAGTGCATGCGCGTGTGTGCATTTTAGTTTGTGTTCTTCAAAATCCTCAGACTTTTTTTAAAACATTTTTTTATTGTGTCATTTCAAGATTTCTACCACCAAGACTGAAAAGCTGATTCACCAGTCCTGTAAACATCATATCTGAGTAATGTACAGGAGATCTTTTGCAAATCTTGCTCCCTTTTAGTGGAGGCTTTAGATATTTGCTGGAGGTAGTAGAGATCAAGCTCTCACATGACTCCATTATACTGTAACTGTAGTGACGGTACTGTAGCCCCTTCCACTGTCAGCAGGTGTTATCATAATGACAGAGAGAGGCAGACACAAATGGAAATCCTATTTTGGGGGTACTCCTCACCCCTGATCCTGCAAACAAAAACAAAATTAAAACAATCATGCCCTGTCCTCTGGCGTCAGCTGAAATGAGACGACGCTCAATGCTTTCCCTTGTCCTTTTCAGCCCCTGGTTGGGATGCATTTAGCCTGGGCCAGTCTTAACTTGATGATTCAGAGCAGTGAAATATTTATAATGACTGTGAGATTCCCTTGAATGTACTGCACTTAAATTACTGCGATGTTTCATTGCCTTGTGGGACTCAAGTGAAAGAGAAAAATTGGATCAGTGCAGCAGTCCTCTGGTCTTAAATTAGCATTTCTTTTGTCAGTCAAATTTCAATGGTAAATTGAATTTATTAACTGGAGAGAGAGAGAGAGAGATTCGCAGCTTTGTTGTGGGGAAATACTGGCATCAGTCTAGATTTATGAAGTGCAATTATTATGACTGTATTAACATTTTTTCTCTGAGCTTACACCAAAAAAATGTAAACTACAGTTGTCAATACATTCCCAATGTACCACATCCCTAATCCCTATTCTTTTTTTTTTTGTTTTGTTTTGAGGTGTAAAATAAATTTCTTTAAGAATATATTCAGAGGCCACATCTTGGCTTTGAAGTCTGTCATTATTTTTTAACGTATGTCCTCTAGAGGTAAGTGGGAAGTAAGTGGGCCCTTGTTTCAGCAGCTCTGTGAGATGCAAAGTGGAGCATGATGTGTGATCTTGTACTGTACTGTAGTAGTAAAACCTCTGTCACTGACAAAACCTAGTATACTTAATTGACCATCTTTTAAATGTTTACACTTTGGCCATCCAAAGATAAAAGGACAGACAGCATTGTTGGAAATTATTTACCCATGAATCCTGAAGATGTGATAGATTTTTTTTTTTTTTAAAGAAGAAGCAGGAATTAATGTTTCTTTGATCATTTGCGCTCCATAAATAGACCTTTTTCTCCCTCAAGATAACCCTTGCTTAATCTTAACTATGAGCCTTAAATTTTTGAGCCACTGTCTTTGAAGGCTGACAAAGATTTCAGCCTAAAGAATACCAAGCCCCTTGGCTTAAATTTGCACAGTAAGCCTCCTTAACATTCCAGTGAAAAATTTTCATGTTGTTTCAACAGCTTAATACCCCAGCCACAGTCTGATTCCAGCATATTTTCTGTCTTGTAGAAATATTTTGACAGATTTACAGATACATCCCGTCCCTAAATCCCCTCCGTTTGGCTTCTGCATCCAAGCATTAAACCCTGTCACATGATGTTGAAGTGAAGAGGAGACACTTGAGGCAGTGGAGTTTCTGGTGTCTGGCCTTTCCCACCAGTGGAGGTCTGAAGCACCAGGCCTCTCTGCTAATGGGAATATTGGGTGACGCCTGGCTGTTGGACAGTGCCAGTAGAGAGTATTCATTCACTCAAAGGGTTGAAATCAAAACCCTTTTCAAATAGCAAGGGATTTCCTATTAGGTACTGAGAGGAATCTGGCCATTTTGAGCCAAGTTCAACTAAATAAAACACAAAATGACATGGCATGACATAAAATAAAATTATTTTTTTATTGCAAAATTTTGATTTCCAGAGCAGTTTTATTACATATAAGGTGGTATTTAGTTACTTTTAGCATCTTTGCTTTGTAGCCACATTTTCTACTGTACAGGCTCCCAACTGTCTGTCCCCCCCAGTCCTTTACACACATTAATGAGCTCCTATTGATGGGATGCATCTTAGCCCTGCATCTCTGGTCCATTCCACTATTCCCGATTTGGACAATGGACGCTTAGCCCATATTAGGATAATAGAATTAAATTTCAAATAGATTTGTGCCTGAGCTGATCCATGCACGGCTCACTCAGCTGCAGAGGCAGAGTGGCATATGGCATGTCATTATCTAAGCCCACCCTCCCCCTGTCCGGGGCCAACAGGGTTCAGCAGTGCTTAAACAAACTGAAGGTTAGGACTGGCTGGTTGGCGCTGAAGGGGAGGACAGCAGGGTCTGTAGGGGAGGGTGGTGGTGGGGGGGGTTGGGGGGCGATGGGGTTGCTAAATCACAGCCTCCACAGCGTCTCAGAGGGCCTCAGCACCACACCATGGCGCCTGGGCTCAGAGGCCTGCTTTAAAAGCTGGGCTGTGTTTGATCGAGGGGATTTGTTTTCTGTTGGATTATACATGGTTGCTCCCTGCCTGGCTGAGGGGCCCTGTGCAATGTGACAGATCTCAGCAAAGGAAAAAAAAAAAGGGAAGAGAGAGAAAGATACAGGGAGGGATTTTACAGGGGAGAAGCCTCGAAGCATCAGTAATCAGGATAATTGCCATGTTCCTGGTGCCGGTTTCAGCCTCCCCTCTTTGGCTCTGCGGCCTCATATTCAGATTCAAGCTCTGAAGAAACCACCTTTCTCACTGAAAGACTTATTGTGCCTCAATTTACTAAATTCTAGTGAGTAAGAGCTTCATTTATAATTAAGTTTTTAATGCTTGGAAAGTTATGTTGCCCAGGAAATGATAAATTACACCACTCAAACACCATCCGAATGAGGACGTTAAGATCTATCACTTATCTCCGTGGTTACAGACTATTGACTGTTAACACGTTTTCAAGGGCAATGAGATACTCACAAGGAAGGCCTGAGGGCAAAGTGGAGGGAAATTGACTTATGCTGGTTGTAAAAATCCTTTCGTAAATCCCAATAAGTCCATGAAGACCTTAACCTAGTGCAAAGGTCTAGTTGCATATTATGCACGTTATGCACCTTAAACACTGCTGAGAAGGAAGGAGAGCGGACAGACCCGTTCAGAGCAGGGTCAGCTCTTTCACTCTCAAAACAGAGGGGACGGGATGGGAGGGGAGGGCAGGGTTAGAAAAAATAAAGGCAGCTGCTCGCTCTGTAGAGTCTTGGCGCTGCTTCTCTAACCTACAAATGACAGAAAGGGGTGGGGGGTGGGGGGTGACGTCCACTCTGCACCGCTTTGGTCAACCTCAGTCATGTCCCCTGGCTGCCCTTGGACCCCTGGTGCTCTCATCTCAGAGTCCTTCCCAACATCCCTCCTTAGTGGCTAAGAGAAGATAAAGTCATGCGGTCAGTCCTCTCTATTTGGCTCCTACCTAGCAAGAAAATACTTTAGTCAATAATTCAGATGGTCCTGGGGAGGCTTGTATAGTTAACCCACCAGCCTTATAGCTGTATTGCACAATATCATTAAAAGATTTGCTGTGTTTTGCCACAGTTAGAGCACATTGCCATCTCTTTAGTGCTACTGAATAAAACTGGATGGGTCACATGTGAGTACCACACATTTTATTTATTTATTTATTTATTTTTTATTAAATACAACACAAGTTAAAAATCAGCACAGATCACACAATAAATCAGGATCTTTCTTCCAAAGGCACAGCCCCAGAGCCCTTTTCTAAAAAGGCAGTGCAGCAGGTCGTAATTCCAGGGGCTTACAGCATTTTATTCCTTCAGCGTCACAACTATGTATGTTCAGCTGAAAAAGCTTATGGCCTCCAAATATTCATCTAGTTTATGTGGTGGGTATATTGATGTATCCAATCTAAACACAAAAGTCTGGGGATTTTGCTTGTTTTCTTCCTGTTTCCTTTTACTGTTTGTGTGGCTCTCAGAATGTTCCTGTGGACAAACAGGGCTGTTTTTTCCCGAATGATCTCAAATGCACCAACGCTGCCAAAGTCTGAGGGTGCTGCAACCTTGAGAAAATAATATATATGGAAATGGGAAATCTATAAAGCATCTCTCTTATTGTTCTCCCTGCAGTGTTGTATTTATGTTTAAAAAATGATTTTGTCTCCTCAGGATGAAAAAATGTAAAGGATACCTTGCTTTTTTTTCTTCTTTTTTGAAAATGATAATATATGAGTCTTAGATTTCGAAATAAGAAGTCTGAATATTAAAAAAAAAAAAAAAGCTGTAAAATCCTTTAGTCGTGGGGTTTTCAACTTTTGAATGTGCCTACAGCCAAGCATCCCAGTGATTGCTTACCTTCTACCCCCTCTCCAGTTCTGCAATCTCCCCTAATCTCCCCACAACCATCATCTTCAATTTGCTGAAACTGCCACTGTCCCTCCTCCATCCCAACGACCACAGTAGATATTTTGTCTGTTCCCTACTTTTTGTCAATCTCAGGACTGAAATTTCTTTATTTTAATGTAGATGGTTGGTTTTCATTTGACCTCTCCTCTCTTATGTATTATTGTTTGACATAAGTAAATAAAGCAGATGACTTCTATGCCTGTCCTGTTACTATACTCATCAATAGTAGACTCCTCTTTCTTTCTTTCTTTCTTTCTTTCTTGGAGTAATACGTACATCTTCTTAAACCATTTTTAAGACCGCACTGTGAAGACAGTAAGCATATTAGTCTCAGGATTCACTTTGCACATCACCGCCATATGTCGGCCCTCTACAATGGTGTTGTTCACTTGACCTTTTGTCACCTTTGCAGCAGCATATTGTGGCATCATAAGGCATCACAGTTTATGAAGGATGTGTTCTCTGTGCCATGACTGGAAAACAACCTCACCTTGGGTAATCAAACAATCATGAAAGAAGGAAAGAAAAAAAGGGGACAGTAGCCTTTTATACTGTGGGAATGATTGACGTTTTTCCCGGGTGAGGATTTGGAGAAACTGCTCTTAAGCAGAGGCAAAGGCAAGCTAAGTCTCTTTACACGCAATTTACTAAAGTGGCCAAGACAAGGTGTCCTCCTCTGAAGCCTTGATGTTCAAGCCATACAATAAAGGAACATCAGCTGTCTCAGATAGGCTCACCGTTTTTCTGAACATAATTTGTTACAAATCAAAGCACAGCCACTGATCTTTGTCTCTTATTGCAGCTCACACCCCTTTGCTCCATACGCCTCCTCCAAATACACACAGCAATGACAAACATTAGTGCTTTAGTTCTGAATTATATTGTAATTTCATCATTGATAGTCAGTGTTTTTATTTGTAGGATTTTGCCAGCACGGCATGGTCTTACTGCAAATCCAATTTCTGAGGAAAAGCAACACAACATGCACCCAACCTAAATATTTAACAACACAGGTACCTTCAAGAACTCAATATTGACGCTTTGTCCTCTTTTTCTCTCCTCACTCCCAACCTCTCCACCCACCTAAAACATCAGATAAACCATAGACTGATGAGCCAGCCGCCTCCACCAGAGCGTGTGGTACTGGGAGACTGCACACTGATTTCATACACGCTCGCTCAGACAGAAAAAGAGCTCTGTGGAGCAGAAATGCTTCTCTTATTAGCAAAACTCATTCACCTGCACGCCACATTGAGTCCCTGGCAATTTCACAATAAATCATGAGAGATGCCTACAGAGGCCGGGGCAGCAGGCTGACGCTCTGCCGCGGCCGTGCCCTCGCCTGTCAGTTTAGACACTCTGAATCATTTCGGGTTCAGCAGCCTCGTTTCATCTTAGATGAACTGAAAGGTCATCTCACACGCCACCTTACCAATATGTCTCTGGCTCCTCATCTCCCAGTGCTTCCAGTGATTGCTCATTCCATTTAGAAATACCACACCTTAGTGAAATATTTCACTGGGGATCATGGAAGGAATTTCAAGGAATTATTTCAAGGAAGAGAATCAGCAGTGACCTAAAACTGTGAGAAAGCTGCCCCTGAAGTTATCTTTTAGGTCTGAACCCAATTTGATCTTTTAGCTCAGAGAATGATTCAGTGATGATCTCTCCACATCTTTTGCAGTATTTGTTTGTGAGAGAATTGTTTGTAGTGTGACCGATATGTATCCAGGTTTTCTCCTCTGTGTCAGGCTGCTGAACCTCAGGCAGACTATGAATGTTGCACTTGAAGTCATCACACAGTCTGGAGTGTTGTTTAGTGAATAAAGAATGAGTTGGCCCAAGTCCAGCCCAGTATCCGCTTGAGTCTCATCAGCCTAAACACCTTAAAGCTTAACTGGCTGGACAATAGCTGAACAATTTGTACTGCCAATATCTAAGCTAGTTAGTTTACTTAAGACCTTTGGTTGAGACAGTCAACTTTCTCTCATGTGTGGTTACTAAATGAGGGCTGTTACAACATGATCCTGCTTGGCTGTCACTTGGTTTGTTGAGACACATTTGTGGCAGCGAGCACACACGCTGCAAGCAAGTGAGCCATTTTGTTAACAGCTCACACTTCCTGTGCAAGTGTGCGGTTCCAGAGTTGCTGACAGTGACACTTGCAGGACCGAGCCCTGCCCTACTTAACAGGCTGCAGGGAGGAGGGCAGGCCAAGTTGTCAGCAGCGCTAGGTGCTCACTGCTTAGATAAACCTGGAGGATTAGTGGCCCAGTTAAAGTTGGGGCAAAGAGGATTAGCCTCTTCTCTGAGGTGGCGAGAGATTCCCTGTGTCCTTCAGCGCTGCTGGCCTCAGAGAGAGAGAGAGAGAGAGAGAGAGAGGAAGGGGAGGAGGAGGATGAGAGGTGATGGGTGAGGCCCTAGTTATCGTGAGTAAGAATCACCACATTTTAAAGAGGGAAACTAAAGGTGAGGTGTAATGATGAAAGGGGAAAAGCAATGAAGTACTTCATAAATTCTTGCCAGCCTGTGGTTTCATTACGAAGGCAAAAGCCCATAATTACTGGCCAGGTGTTACAGCGAGGTCAATGAGACATGGGATCCACAGGAAAAAAGATAATTCACAAGTGGACTGCATTCTACAAACTAACCTATTATAGTGACAACAGTTAGCACTGAAAATGCTACATTTACAGCTATAATTCAAAAACTATATTTTTGTCCTACAGCATCTGCAGGGGTAGACATGGCTAACACTTGTCTTCCTCATCTGGGATCTGTACATGCAACACAACAGAGGAATTTAGACCTCTGCAGCCATCAGCAGGCCAGAGGAGGAACTGCAAATGATCATTTACAGGTGAAGACTGAACAGAGCTCTCGATCCTAGTAATGAGTTCTTGAGAATTGGGTTTAATGTGGAGTGTACACTTTGTAAGAAATACAGTGAAAATCATTTTTACACCTGTAATGTCATCAAAACCTTCTCGGAAAAATGATATAGATGGTTGGCCACCAACAATGTAGGATACTTCTTGACTTTCAGTATGGTAGTATAAGATTTGGGTTTTTAATCCTAAGAGCTTCAAAACAACCATGAACATAACTATACCAATATCATATTTGTTAAAGCACAAAAGGAAACTGCAAAACCAGATTAACAAAAAACATAAAAATCCCATATGAAATTATTCTTTCTTTTAGGCTTCTGTCATTCTGCATGCCAATTATAAAATGGATATGGACTTCCCTGTCTGGTTGAGTTTGATTATTGGAAAGTAGTCTAGGATAAAATAATGAAATTGATGATTCAAATACTGATCAGAAAACATTGTCTACAGAGAAAAAAGATCTCGACTCAATGCTGGAATTGCAAGACAGACTTCTGCATGCTTTATAAAATAATTTCAGTGTTTATTGTTCTATGCAGCAATGTGCAAACCATACAAAAATGCATAGACGTGTCTCTTTATAAAAGCAATGTAAACATAGTGAACAATAATGACCTGTGACCTTCAACAGTAATAAATGAGTGAAAATGAACTGTATGGCCTATCTGCGCTTAATGAACCCTGTCATGTAGTGCAACAACACAAATACATGCATATATACAGTAGAGATACATAAAAAAGAAGATGCTGTATAGGGCAAGGAGCCAACTGCAATGAAAACACTGCAGCAAATAGAAGGGAGTACATAATGGCAAGGCCTGAGAGTTGATTATGCAAATACCCCAGCTGCAAAGGAACAATAACTCTGGAAATTCAAAGACAAACCATAACACGGAGGCTATTGTCTCATATTTGCACATTTGCTTGACAACTACAACCTGCTCATCATGCCCATCTTGTTCAAAACAATGTCTTTGTATTCGTATAATAATGCACACATCGGAAATTGGCACAGTGCATTGTTTCAGTTAAAATGAAAGCTATGCTGCCTGAGCTGGCAGTCCAAGCCTGAGACTTTCATAGTTTTGAAACTATTTTATTGATACAATATAGAAAATAGAAAGAAAATATAATGTATAAAATATCCTGTTTCTATACACTGACACCCCCACAGCCTGAATAAACATTCAAAACAGCATATACAGTTTAATCTTTATGGACACATCATATAGGGACCTCTCAAATATAGATCAAGCAACTAAAAGCTGAATTCTACTGTATAAGTCTATAAATATTTATTACAGTATTTTCTTGAGAAAAGATCTCCTATTGCAATTATATCTGTAAATGGCATTTTTATCAAAACTTTTATTTACACTGCTAATGCAGTGATACAGTAATTATGCTGCCCTTCCCTATTAGAGAACCCATGATACTGTTTTCTGTAACACTATAATGAGACTGGAAATGCTGAAATATTCTGACTCTTAAATCACTGAGTGATCCACTTCTGATGTCTGAAATGTGAAAATACACAACATTTTTTCTTCAATAATTCTTATTGAGTAAAAAGAAACAAATTTTAGAGCACACTGTTTCATCAATGCCACTTTTTTCTTGTTTTTAAATCTCAGGGTTAGTGTTCTTGACTGTAGTGTTTTCCAGATCATGGATTGAGTGATTTTCAAGACATTGTCCATCAAGTGTCTCTGTGAGTGCTCAGTCCTCTGTCCTATTACACTGACTGTGCGACTGTAATATTTACTATACTTTATGTGAACAAAAGGCACATATGATTTGTGCAAATTAGTGCACTTAATGGCAAATTATCCTCAGCAGAGTGATGCCACTGATGTTGATGGCTATCCACTGTCTCTTTACACAAAGGACTCCACTAGTCCTCTGCAGATGTCAGCGCCTGCGTGTCAGGGGCTCCATCTCTATCACCGCCTCACGGCCTTTACTTAGCTCCACCACTCGCGGGACCACTGTGGACCAGCGATCTGAAGGGAGATGAAAAATGTCTTTAATCTTTATGAAGGAATGAGTGTGTGGTCCGCATGAATCAAGGACATATATTTGCATATGGATGGTAGAGACATATCCCTACCTAAATTTTGGGAGGAGAGAATTGTCCCTTCCAATATTTGTGTGAACTCGTTCACACTATGTTTGGAGTGAAGGCATAGTAGATTATTCCAATGTGTTCTTGATGCCTTACTATACTATGATGTTTTTTTTACATTTTTATGACTTATTATACCGTGACATTTTATACCTTAATATACTTTGACGTTTTATGCCGTTTTTATGCCTTACAATGCTATGACGATTTTTGGTATTTTTATACCTTACTATACTATGATGTTTTATGCGGTTTTTATGACTTACTAGCCTATGACGTTTTTTGACTTTTTTATTCCTTACTTTACTATGACGTTTTATACCTTACAACACTTTGACGTTTTATGCCGTTTTTATGCCTTACTATACTATGACATTTTTTGAAATTTTTATACCTTACTATCCTATGACGTTTTTTGACTTTTTTATGCCTTACTATATTATGATGTTTTTTGACTTTTTTATACCATACTTTACTATGACGTTTTATACCTTACAACACTTTGACGTTTTATGCCGTTTTTATGCCTTACTATACTATGACATTTTATACCTTATTATACTTCGAAGTTTTATGCCGTTTTTATGACCTTACAATGCTATGACGTTTTTTGACATTTTTATACCTAACTATACTATGATGTTTTATGCTGTTTTTATGACTTACTATCCTATGATGTTTTTTGACTTTTTTGTGCCTTACTATATTATGGCGTTTTTCGTCCTTTTTTGCCTTACTATACTTTGACGTTTTTTGACATTTTATGCCATACTATACTATGACATTTTAATCCATAATTTACTATGATGTTCTTGGTTGTGAAGAGTGTTAGTAGTGCAGTGGTTAGAGCTCTTGCCCTTCATTGAGAAGGTTGTGAGTTCAAGCCCTGTTTGTGGCCAATTGTTAGGATTTTGCATGTTCTTCTTGTGTCTGTAGGGGTTCTCTCAGGGCAATCTGGTATCATGTCACAGTCCTTAAACATGCATTTTAGGTTTATTGCCGACTGTAATGCTTTACTTTAGTATGACGTTTTATGATTTACTATACTTTGATGTTTTTTGACAGTTTCATACCTTATTATACTATGACGTTTGTTGAGATTTTTATACTTTACTATACTATGACATTTTTTGACAGATTTATGACTTACTATACTATGATGTTTTATGCCATTTTCATGACTTACTATACTATGATGTTTTTTTACCTTTTTATGCTTTACTACAATTTAAACCTTACTATACTATGACGTTTTTTCACCTTTTAATGCCTTAGTATACTATGACGTTTTATGCTGTTTTCATGCCTTACTATACTTTGACATTTTTTGACATCTTATGCCATACTATACTGTGACATTTTAATCCATATTTTACTATGATGTTTTACATTCATAGTGTGTTAGTAGTGCTGTGGTTAGAGCTCTTGCCCTTCAACTAGAAGGTTGTGAGTTCAAGCCCTGTTTGGGGCCATTCTGTTAGGAGTTTGTAGGTTCTTTTTGTGTGTCTATGGGTTCTCTCAGGGCAATCTGGTTTGTTGCCGACTGTAATGCCTTACTTTAGTATGACGTTTTATGATTTACTATACTATGACGTTTGTTGACCTTTTCATACCTTACTATACTATGATGATTTTTGATATTTTCATACCTTACTATATTATGACGTTTATCGTCCTTTTTTGCCTTACTATACTACGACGTTTTAATGCCGTTTTTATGCCTTACTATACTTTGATGTTTTTTGACATTTTATGCCATACTATACTATGACATTTTAATCCATAATTTACTATGATGTTTTTTGTTGTGAAGAGTGTTAGTAGTGCAGTGGTTAGAGCGCTTGCCTTTCAATGCGAAGGTTGTGAGTTCAAGCCCTGTTTGGGCCAATCGTTAAGAGAATGCTTGTTCTACTTCTGTCTGTATGGGTTCTCTCAGGGCAATCTGTTATCCTGTCACAGTCCTTAAACATGCATTTTATGACGTTTTTTGTCATTTTTATGCCTTGCTATACTATGAAATTTCATGCATTACTATACTATGACGTTTTAAGCCGTTTTTATGCCTTACTATACTATGATGTTTTTTGACATTTTTAGACCTTACTATATTATGGTGTTTTTCGTCCTTTTTTGCCTTACTATACTATGACGTTTCATGCTGTTTTTATGCCTTACTATACTACGACGTTTTAATGCCGTTTTTATGCCTTACTATACTTTGACGTTTTTTGACATTTTATGCCTTACTATACTGTGACAATTTAATCCATACTTTACTATGATGTTTTTTGTTTGTAAAGTGTGTTAGTAGTGCAGTGGTTAGAGCACTTGCCCTTCAACTAGAAGGTTGTGAGTTCAAGCCCTGTTTGGGGCCATTCTGTTAGGAGTTTGTAGGTTCTTCTTGTGTCTCTATGGGTTCTCTCAGGGCAATCTGGCTTCCTGTCACAGTCCTTAAACATGCATTTTAGGTTTGTTGCGGACTGTAATGCCTTACTTTAGTATGACGTTTTATGATTTACTATACTTTGATGTTTTTTGACAGTTTCATACCTTACTATACTATGACGTTTGTTGACATTTTTATACCTTACTATACCATGACGTTTAATGCCGTTTTTATGCCTTACTATACTATGATGTTTTATGCAATTTTTATTACTGACTATACTATGACGTTTTATGCCATTTTTATGACTTACTATACTATGATGTTTCTTGACCTTTTTATGCCTTACTATACTATGACGTTTTATGCCGTTTTTTTGCTTTACTATGCTATGATGTTTTTTCACCTTTTTATGCCTTATGATACTGTGACTTTTTTCACCTTTTTTTGCCTTACTATACTATGACGTTTTTTTGACATTTTTATACCTTACTATACTATGACGTTTTATGCCATTTTTATGCCTCACTACACTATGATGTTTTTTCACCTTTTTATGCCTTATGATACTGTGACTTTTTTCACCTTTTTTTGCCTTACTATACTATGACGTTTTTTCACCTTTTTATGCCCTACTATACTATGACGTTTTATGCCATTTTTATGCCCTACTATACTATGACTTTTTTTCACCTTTTCATACCTTGCTATACTATGACGTTTTTTGACCTTTTTATGCCTTACTATACGATGACGTTTTTTGACCTTTTTATGCCTTACTATACGATGACGTTTTTTGACCTTTTTATGCCTTACTATACGATGACGTTTTTTGACCTTTTTATGCCTTACTATACGATGACGTTTTTTGACCTTTTTATGCCTTACTATACGATGACGTTTTTTGACCTTTTTATGCCTTACTATACGATGACGTTTTTTGACCTTTTTATGCCTTACTATACGATGACGTTTTTTGACCTTTTTATGCCTTACTATACGATGACGTTTTTTGACCTTTTTATGCCTTACTATACGATGACGTTTTTTGACCTTTTTATGCCTTACTATACGATGACGTTTTTTGACCTTTTTATGCCTTACTATACGATGACGTTTTTTGACCTTTTTATGCCTTACTATACGATGACGTTTTTTGACCTTTTTATGCCTTACTATACGATGACGTTTTTTGACCTTTTTATGCCTTACTATACGATGACGTTTTTTGACCTTTTTATGCCTTACTATACGATGACGTTTTTTGACCTTTTTATGCCTTACTATACGATGACGTTTTTTGACCTTTTTATGCCTTACTATACTATGACGTTTTATACCTTATTATACTATGACGTTTTATGCCATTCGTTTGCCTTACTATACTGTGACGTCTTTTCACATTTTTGTGCCTTACTATACTATGACATTTTGTACCTTATTATACTATGACGTTTTATGCCGTTTTTTTGCCTTACGATACTATGACATTTTTTCACGTTTTTGTGCCTTACTATACTGTGACGTTTTATGCCATTTTTATGCCTTACTATAATATGACGTTTTACACCTTACTATACTATGTTTTTTGCAATTTTTCTGCCTTACTATACTATGACGTTTTTTCACCTTTTTATGTCTTACTATACTATGACGTTTTTAGACCTTTTTATGCCTTACTATACTATGACGTTTTTTCACCTTTTTATGCCCTACTGTACTATGATGTTTTTTCACCCTTTTATGCATTACTATATTATGACATTTTAATGCTGTTTTTATGCCTTACTATATTTCTTTGACATTTTTTGACATTTTATGCCCTACTTTACTATGACGATTTAATCCATACTTTAGTATGATGTTTTTTGGTTGCAAAGAGTGTTAGTAGTGCAGTGGTTAGAGCTCTTGCCCTTCAATGAGAGAGTTGTGAGTTCAAGCCCTGTTTGAGGCCATTCTGTTAGGAGTTTGTAGGTTCTTCTTGTGTCTCTATGGGTTCAATCACGACAATCTGGCTTCATGTCACAGTCCTTAAAAATACATTTTAGGTTTATTGCCAGCTGCAATCCATTACTTTAGTATGACGTTGTATGACTTACTATACTATGACGTTTTATAATTTACTATATTATGACATTTTTTGATACTTTTGTACCTTAATATACTATGACATTTTTTCACCTTTTAATGCCTTACTAGACTGTGGCGTTTTTTAACCTTTTTATGCCTTACTAAACTATGACGTTTTATGCCATTTTTATGCCTTACTGTAGTATGACGTTTTTTCACCTTTTTGTGCTTTACTATACTATGACGTTTTTTGACCTTTTTATGCCTTACTATACTATAACGTTTTATACCTTATTGTACAATCACGTTTTATGCCATTCAATTGCCATACTATACTGTGACGTTTTTTCACCTTTTTGTGCCTTACAATACTATGACCTTTTTTTGAGCTTTTTTGCCTTACTATACTGTGATGTTTTTTTTTACCTTTTTTTGCCTTACTATACTATGACGTTTTTTGACCTTTTTATGCCTTGCTATACTATGACGTTTTATGCCATTTTTATGCCTTACTATACTATGACGTTTTTTCACCTTTTTATACCTTACTATACTATGACATTTTATACCTTACTATACTATGATGTTTTATGCTGTTTTTATGCCTTACTATACTATGACGTTTTTTCACCTTTTTATGTCTTACTGTACTATGACGTTTTAAACCTTATTATACTATGACGTTTAATGCCGTTTTTTTGCCTTACTGTACTATGACGTTTTTTCACCTTTTTATGCCTTACTATACTATGACGTTTTTTCACCTCTTTATGCCTTTCTATACTATGACGTTTTATACCTTGCTATACTATGACGTTTTATGCCATTTGTTTGCCTTACTCTACTATGACGTTTTATGCCATTTTTATGCCTTACTATACGATGATGTTTTTTGACCTTTTTATGCCTTACTATACTATGACGTTTTTGACATTTTCATACCTTACTATACTATGACGTTTTTTTCACCTTTTTATGCCTTACTATACCATGATGTTTTATGCCTTTTTTATGCCTTACTATACTATGAGGTTTTTTACCTTATTATACTATGACCTTTCATGCCATTTTTTTTGACTTACGATACTATGACATTTTTTCACCTTTTTGTGCCTAACTACTTTTTGTTTGTTGACCTTTTCATACCTTACTATACTTAGATGATTTTTCCCCTTTTTTGTGTCTTACTATACTATGATGTTTTTTCACCTTTTTATGCCCTACTATACTATGACGTTTTTTGTCATTTTTATGCCTTACTATACTATGACCTTTTTTGACC